>NC_056731.1:1258190961-1258283461 GCF_019279795.1 Protopterus annectens
CAGAATCCTAGGTTAGGGCAGAAAATATCGGGAATACATAACTTCACAAACACTGGAAGCATATGTGTGCACACACTCCAGATAAAATATAGTGGAAGCAGCTGTTGAGGTACTGAGGAAATGTGCCTTTCAGCAAGTACATGTCCCTAATGTCACACCATGTATTGGTCTGCTGTCCAAGACGTTTGGCCATCAAATGTGCACACTTACCTGCAACAGAGGCAGGAGTGGCTTGCAAACATCTTACATGACTTTTCATGGGCCACATACCCAACAGGTAGCACCCATGAGCTGGACATGTAGTCATGCCTCACCATTGCATATGCCATGGCAAACAGTGCAGACAGTCATTTATGTGGCAAGAATGTATGGGACAGGAATGATGTAAGAAATAAACAGATGGCCATCCAAGACAAATGATGTCACATGTAGCAAACTGGTCATGCGGGCTGCCCAGTAACATGCCACAAAACTGAGAGGGTTGTAGGAATGTCCAGCAAGTACTGGCGGCGCAGTACCTGTGTCAGCAATTGCCTGGACTCTGCAAGCATGTGGCCTATGGGTTAGAGTAATCAGATGTGACAGTTGTACCACAAGAAACATCAGCCAGGCCTCTCTACAGGTAGTGTATGCATAACAGAAAAGGTTCCCAACAGTCATGTGTTGCAATGTGCACTGGTGTACCATGACCACGTTGGAAACTTATAGACAATATCATGTAAGTTACATGTGCTGCACAATCAACGCCTCACCCCACCTTAGGCCCACCATCCCCATCTGTACTGTGCCGGTGCCAATGTACATCTGTACATTTGCCATTCATTAGCAGGGACTAGGCTGTTACACATGGTGTTCAGTGTTTGGGACACTGCAAACTGACACACATGTGTAGGCCATAGTTGTCAAGCATCTGCAAAAAGGCTGAAGGTGGGGAGAGGGTGTCATCATGACACACCAGTTCACTGCAGCAGGAATCCTAAGGATGCTACGAATGGCTGTATCTGCACACAGTCAGGTTCAGGAACTGTGGCAGATGTAACCCTGACTCCACAGCAATAGTGACGGCAGTGTGTGAACTCCAAGGGATGTGCACATGAGTTGACCTTGCAATCATGCAGAGTTGGGGGACATATGTAGGGCAGACTGACCATATACTGTCAAATGCAGATGGCCCATGCTAGTATACCTCTGCCAGGAATAGTGACTGCTGTAGTACACATAGCAATAGTTGCAACAAACCGTCATGATAAGGGCATGCACACATATGCACCCACGAAGTGTATGCATCGTGGTCAGCATCTGCACACCTAACACATTAGTTAGACACTGCATGTGAATGTACAGGACATATGTCACATATCAGGCTCATGTAATGTTAACATATGCAGTGATGTGGTCCCATGGCATATCAAGGAAGACTGCATCATATCAATAAGGGTATGTACACTCCCCATAGCCACAGTAAGTTTTGATGGTTGTCAGTGTAATAGTATTGTGTTGATCATACATGTACCGCTGATGCTGAGCTCTGTAAATCAAACATCAGGCATTCACAAATGACATCTGTCCACATATCATCCCAGGTATGTGTCACACAAACACATAGGGGCTGTGAGCATTAGAGCAGACATAACTGACACAGTAATACACATTCAGCAATGGTGTGTACACCTGTGAGGTGTGGTGCACAGTACATGGCAGGGTACAGAACAGGTGCACAGCAATACTGTGTACATGGGTGCAGTGTTTTCCAGGGGAAGGGGCATCACTTGCTAACAAAGCCCATGCATCACACACATGTATACTGTTGCTAGCATGGATTGACTATATCTCCACTGCATGCTGTTGAGTACCATATGTTATGCATGTTGAAAGATGGGTAACGGGAGGTTTGTGTGTACTGTCTTTGTGCAACCTCACCTGTAGGTGAGTTTGTGTGGGGGGTTATTTTGTCTGTAAGTGCAATCTGATGGAGTGGAGGGGGGTTGATGCATGTAGGATGTGTGTGTGCATGTGTTTGTGTGTGTGTCCATGTATGCACATGTGTGATTGTGGGGTTGTTCAGACATCAGTACTTCCCTTTGGAATCATGCAGTACATGGACATGGACTGACACATGAGACATCAGGAATACTTGTCTGATATGTAATCATAGGACAGCTTATAGTATAACAAGGTATGTAGCATGGAACATGCCTTAGGAGGGAAACTAGACACTAGGTATAATCCTTAAAATTGCAATCAGCAGAAAGGTGAATGACTACCCACATATGCAGCACTACAGATACAAACAGGGGAATTACTAAACAACACAAGGGAGTGTATCCATATATTACTGTTGTCCACATGATAAGTTGATTGAGCAGCAGATCTGTCATGTACTGAGCAATAGTTATGTTTGACACTCCAGTGCATGACATTATGGAGTGAATGTAGTAGCCTCTAACATATAGAGGCCATGGTCACAATGCCCGAACACACCCAGGGTGAACACTGGATGACAGCAGTGAGGCCTTGGAAAACCTACTCCACTCAAGTCAAGGAGGCAATGGAGTAACAGGTCTTGTGTTGTGATCACTTGAGTGTATGTTATCAAGTGTGATGCAGGATGGGGAACTTATGTGAATAAACTTGGGACTGTCTGTAAACTCAGGGACAGGTACGGATTATGGTGGGATTTCAGGGTGTGTGTGTGTGTGTGTGTGTGTGTGTGTGTGTGTGTGTGTGTGTGTGTGTGTGTGTGTGTGTGTGTGTGTGTGTGTGTGTGTGTGTGTGTGTGTGTGTGTGTCTTAAAGTGCATTTCTTGTTTTCCCCCCACAGGTGGTGAGGTGGGTCAGGGTCTCTCCTGCATGCAATCTGATGTTGGTGTCCATACAGACACTGAAAATGATGATAGGACTGTTGAGGCACAGGCAGGGTTATCAGAGGCTGAAACTTTACAATAATTTGGCATCCCCCTGTTATCTACCCCAACCCTGCACACATTCACAGTGACTATAGATACCCCATCACCAGTGGCCATAGCACAGGGACAGTTGGTGGTTGGTGGCAGTGCACAGGAGAGTGTGGTATCTCTGTCTGCTGTGTCTGGACATACATAGGTTTGTAGTGCTACTGATGTGTGTGGCTTCCATTGCACACACCACACAGCGTTTAGGATGAGGTGTGTTCCAGGTTACATGTTACATTCAGAACATCCCCAGGCATGTACAGTATGGTAATGGGGCATGTAACTGTTGTATATGGACAATACATAGTGTGACATACCATCATATACACATTAACAGACACATAACAGGCAGACACACATCAGAAAGACCTGGGCCTATCAGTGCTAACTACCTTGTCAGTTTGTCCAATGTGTTACAGGTAGGCTACACACAGCACATGCATAACTGGGCTGGATTGTGTTATCAGTTACCTGTATGGTTGATGGTGACAGTGGTGACCATACAGTGGTGCATGGGACATGTACCTGGGTACCATGGTGTAATGACAGTGTACACAACACCCACACCCCACTGCGGATATTGTACATGCTGGAACCCATGATGACACTCTGACATACCCACCATCACACATTGACCACAACTGCGATACATTCCATTGTCCATCCCAACAGTGGCACTAGAGGGATATGCATCTAGTGCACATGCCACAGGCATAGTAGGGTGATGCATTGTCATGCCTCACCTATGGGCAGCAACATCACTATCCGTAATACTGTGTGGTAATGCATATTGTAATAGGAGTATGTGGCCTCGGAATGCTATACCCTAAAGATGTACACACATGCACACATGCACACACTTGCCAGATCTCAGTGGGTATCCCATGCCTATCAACCCATTTGTATAACAGTGTTGTGCTGATACTGCAAGGCTCAGATAGCCATTAGGGAGAGGAGCATAACAGGGTACATGTAATGTCCGGTACAGCAGCAGCCACATCTAACTATGGCAATGGGTGTTGTGGTGGGTTGATAGCCCTCATGGTATTCACAACTACAGGTGTACTAACACACAGATTTGTCAGTACTGGGGTGCATCGCTGCAGGTGGTCATATTTGTGTACCTGGCTATTGTCCATGGAGAGATGGGAATTGTAGGGGATGAGTGTACAGTGGTATCATGCCACCTGCCATGTGCCAGCAGGCAATCTATCTACAGATACCACTGTGGTGACCATCACGGTGAGAATGACATGCATCAGCCAATCCTCTGGGTGCCTCCTGCAGAGGGCCAGTGAGGTGCTCCATTTGACATGTATGCAACATGTATTACATAACATGGCTAATGTTTGTGCTGGAGACCTGTACCCAGGCATGCTCTGTTGACTGTAGTAGTGTAGTGGAGGTACCCATGGCATGTGGTGCATAGAGGGTGTTGTGTCCTATCTGTGCCAGTTATAACACAGATGGGCAGACATGTCAGTGTCAGTCAAGCATAGGTTGCCTGTACGTATCCAATCTGGATATCTGCCATCTGCACATCTGTACAGGGACTGACAGACACCAGCTTGCCAACTAGCTATGTAGTAGGATGAATGTGTCTACAGATAGATGTCTGACACCAATATGTATGCCATTACAACATGTTGGCAGCCCTCACTGACATGTGCTACACAGACAGTAGTCTACAGTTACATTACACATGTCAGATTATTATCCAGTAGGGGATATATACTGTGACATAGCTCACACACCAGGAACACAACAGTGAGGCATCAGATTCCATCAATGCATGCAGAGGTGCTTGTTGCCAGTACTACAATTAGCCATCTATCCTTGCTTGGGAAAGCACTGTCAACAGTGGTAATGGCATGATACACTACATGCCAGTGTGATGGCACATAACCTGGGTTACTACCCTTGTATGTAACATATTCACATGGATAAGAGTGATGTACAGGTCTTATATACTCGAGTGTCCCAGACATGACAGTCACAACCCTTGCTACTGTAATGACGGCACATAAATACATGTTTTGTACATGGCATTACATATACTTGTTACAGATGTCATTACCCTGCAATGTCATCAGACTGGGATGTGAGCACTGGTTACCAGGGCTGAGCCATGCTTAGCAGGCGTCAGCATTGCTGCAATATAAGAGCTAATCAGATTTGCACTCTGGTAAGCAAAGCCTACATGGTGTAAGTGCCTGTACGTTTAACTGTATCTTAGCACCACATAGCTTTATGCAAACCTGCACAAATGCACTTAAAGCTGCTCAAAAGTGCCTTAACCATGCTGTATCCAGCAGCCCTTGTTCTGCCCAACAACAAAATAAACAGCCCTTGCAGGACTTGAACCCAGGACACCATACACTATACTCACAACAGTTAACCATTATGCCATGACAGCTGTGAAAACAGTTGTTGTTTTTCCAATATATCTGTCAGTACACATATTGAATAGTATTGAACAATTGCTGTGACTTCTGCAATTTTGTAGTACTTGTTAGTGATATTACTGTTGCATCACATATGTTGTTATATCTACATATACACATATCAGATACATACTGTGTGATACATCTGGGAAGGTATACACAACAGTAATGTTTACACATGACAAGGACCTGGATATATACATATACATATGTAGATGTATGCCTACATGTACATACACATATATATTCATATATATGTATTTATACACATCTGTATATTGCATCATATATATGGTCATTTATAGATCTCTGTATATATATATATATATATATATATATATATATATATATATATATATATGTGTGTGTGTATACATCATATATATATATATATATATATATATATATATATATATATATACAGATATACCTATTTATGTTGATATATCTGTAGATATCTATAACTATATGTGCATCTATATCTAAACAGATATACCTATTTATGTTGATATATATGGAGATATCCTTAACTATATGTGCATTTATATCTATATATCTGCATATGTGTAGACATATATAGCTTTGTATATGTGTGCATATATATATATATATATATATATATACATATAGTTGTATATATATATATATATATATATATATATATATATATATATATATATATGTTTGTATATATATATATATATATATATATATATATATATATATATATATACACACACACACACACACACACACACATATATATATATATATATATATATATATATATATATATATATATATGGATATGTCTATATATCTATACAAGCTGCTAGGCATGTAACAAAGCACTGTGCAAACTACAGACAGACTACCACAAGACTGGCCTGGATTTCGTATGGGGGAATACACATGTACCTGCAAATATAGCAGGCTCTACAGGCATGTCACAGCACAGAGTAACCGAAACCTGTGAGAAAGTGCATACCCACAACCAATGTGAACACAGCGACATATGGTACACAAGCTTAATATAACACTATATGGACTGTCTGATAAACACCAACATCATATGTGCCACTCACACACTAACCATAAACTGGGTCATGACACAGTGTGGTCCAATGCCTGTCTGTGGTATGGGACACATGTGTGTTTGGCCCTGCAAACATGTGAGCCGATAGGGTACCATACACTGGAGTAGCATGTAACATCAGATAGAACAGGACCAAGAACAAGGCATCTATCATAGTCTCTACACAGGCCAAGGTATGTATTTGCAATACGCATACTGTCAACAATCACCATAAGTACACAGACCCCACTACTATACACACAACCGCAGAATGCCCAGGTAATGTTCTCAGAAATAACCCCTACTATACATAACATGTCTAGCAGTCTGATACCTGACTGGCTTGTTGTCATGTATGATGGCAATAAATAATGGTGTACAGAACATATGCACCACTTACTACATGACATATGTACAAAGGTTGACAGACTTGTGACTGGAGCCACAAACACTGGGCCAATATTGGCATATTGCTGTGATACCCTCATAGATTTACTGTTGTAACAGGGTTTGTTGTGACATATGTCCTATGAGGGATATGAAGTCAGTAACTCTCATGGTTGTCACCATGTACTGACTGCATTCCTCAGTCTAGGCTTCTGCAGTTCTAAGATAGGTGATCTGTGAGTAACACAAGAAGCATAAGACTCCAAATACTGCCCAGTCTGCAGATAACCCTACAGGTGGGAGTTCCCTCAAACACATAACACTGTCATGACAGGTATTAAATCATGTAGACCAGCCATATCCACACACACCCTGTTAAACCAACATTACTCCAAATGCAGAAGAGCAACACTTACATTCTGTAGTCATGTCTGGCACATCCCCCTCCTGTTTGTTGGCCTGTCTCCACAGTGTATGCTGTTAGAGGTAAATCCCAATACCATCTGGGATGCTGTTTGACAAACACTAACATCAGGTCCTGCTCACAGTGAATGAACAGGCCCAACACCCACATGATGTTCCTAGATATAGGAGTGTGTTTCCATGCAATTGGTTATTGGAATGTTCCCACTGCTATTCCACATGCAATCAGCTAGTGGGGGACTGCAATTCCTGCAGATGCCATCAACTGATCATGAGCATCACTTACAAAACACAAGCTGCTGCATAACCACATCCACCAGAGCTTGAGTGAGAGAGACAGACAGAGACAAAGTAAGACAGGGAGGGGGTGGGAGAGTAAAACCTAAGCATGTTTGTATTACACACTTACCAGGGGATGGTTTCAAACCCCTGCCAGACTATGTATTGCTATCACATGTCTATACAGTTTTTGCATGCATCACAGAGCTTACATGTTGGGGAGCTGTCCAAAGGTATATCTGATGGTGAGTGGCATCTGCTATAGTGATGTAGGAGGGATAAGGTATGTGTAGTACACGTGCCTGTCCACATGAACAGGTGTCTACATCAATACAGCCACACTCTCTCAGGGACTCACACACATTAACACAGTTGGCAGGATCAGGATTGGACCTCCTAACTAGCTAGTTTGCCACAATACAGTAATACGCAGGTATCACATGCACCACAAGGATTATCAGCATGATATATGGGCAAAGGGTATGTGAAGTTGTCTGACATCAGATGGCATGTTTCAATAGGCCAATGGGAGGAGTAGTGAGTGTGAATGGGGTCTAAATCATTTTACTCCACACACACACAGACACAGGCTGCCAGTACTGACATGCATGGGTGCACTGCTTCACAGGTGTATAGAGGTTGGCTCTGCCAGAAGGCTGTACAAGGCTAGGTGAAGGGTATACCTTGGCATCAGGCCACATGATAATGGTCTGCAGTGTGGCTCAGGGGTGTAGTGTCTGGATTTGCCCACACAGGTGGGTATTGTATTCACCATCCAGTCATATGGGTTACTATTGTGGATGGTCAGTGCTGTACAATGCTTGCTATGTATGTGTTCTATAGTCCATGACATGGACGGTGTCTGGGATGTGAACACATCTCATATGAATGTTCTGTGACATGTGGAAGTGTACCTGGGGTGTCTGGGACATGTTGTGTATGCAGATTGTTATCATCAGATGTGCCATTCCTGGACTCATGTGGTGGGAACTGGTAATGGACACCAGGTTGACCCTGCACCTGCATTGACAGTATGATACAAGTATTCCCTGGTGTCAGTGGCATCTGTCCATACAGGGCATGTGTTTAAGGCATGGTATGTCCTTTCTGGGTTACATTTGATGGCACTACAGTTGTTGCAGACATCCAGTGGGGAACATAGTGAAGGAGCACTGTCTGAAATTATGTGCCTATTGTAGTGATGGAACAGGGTGCCATTTCCTCTGTAGTCCACTTCAATCACACCATGATTACTATATGTGGGCAATATGCAGGGAACTACCAACAAAGTGGTTGTTGCCTAGCTGAGTGTGTTTGTGTATGAGACATGGGTTAAGAGTGTTCCCTGGGTAATACAAGGGTTGCCTAAATTGTTCACCAGGCCTTGATGTCACATGTAGGGGTATGAATTGTCAACCCCAGCCTCTGCTGTTTGACATCTGTTATCCTTGTAAGGTGGACATTGTGACATATAATAGACCCACCATATAAGAAATTTGCAAAACCCACTCCACAATGAGTGCAGTTGTTACACACTCACAGCCACCTCCACACAGGATACGAATGACAAACACAGATACATAGTTGCTATGTTTGGGATTGGAACTCCTACCTAACTAGTACATCACACTACAGCATTATACAGTTCTAGCATGCGCCAAGGAGATTACAGGGTTACTCATTTCCCAAAGGTGTATTTCAAGGTGAATGACATTAGCAGGCTTGCCAAAGAAGGGCAATGGAGGTTGTAGTGAATGTGAATGACCTCAAAAGCATTGCTCCCTACACAGAAACACACGCACACACATTTGCCATGGATGGGAATAGAACCCATACCAAACTAGCATATCACACTACAGCATTACACTGATGCACCACAGAGATCACCAGGCTATTTTTCCCCAAAGGGATATTTCAAAGTGAATGACATCAGCAACCCTGCCAAGGTTGGGCTATAGAAAGTGTAGTTCATAGGTTCATAGGGTCATATGTTGATACTAGGCTATCATAGGTTCATAGGTGCATAGGTAGGTACTAGGCTATCAGCCCTGGGGCCTATACAAGCCCAGCCAAAAAGGTACCCTGGCTTTTGCCACCCAAGAAAATTATTTTCCTGTGCCACTGTCTAGCAGAGCCACAGAGCTGATCCCCGGGGTGAATTTACTATTTCCCATCCAATCATCAAGATTCTTCTTGAAGAGTGGTAATGAGGAGCTTTGTTTGATATAGATAGGTAGTTTATTCCAGAGTATGAGAAGTTTCTGGGACAGGAATCTATCCCTCCGGCATGTTCTGTTTATTGTAGTGACAAGGTTTAGGTCCCTAGATCATGTAGCTCTGAGGGATTGGGATTTCTTTAAGTGGAGCATGTCCAACAGCTCTGGGTTTGACATAGCTTTGTATGTTAGGCAGAGATCACCTCTGAGTAGGCGATATGCGATGGAGTAAAGCTGGAGTTTTTTGAGACGGTCTGCATAGGGCATCTGTTTGAGGCCAGTAATCCTCTTTGTGAGGTATTTTTCCGGTCTATCAAGTTGTTGTAGATGTCTTGTGAGGTACATACCAAAAGGGGCATTGTACTCTATAATGGGTCTAATGAATGATGAGTAGAGGGGAACAATGACCACTTTTTTTCTGGATGAGAAACCTTTTGTGATGAGGTGTGCCACATAGAAGGATTTCCTGACTACTGTTGTGATGTGATTATCAAAGGGGAGACTACTGCCCACCTGAGTCTCAAGGTCTCTTATCACACTTTTGGTGTTAAGTATACTACCGCCTATGTTGTAGTTCATAGGTTCAGAGTTTTTACCAAAGTGGATGACAATGCACTTTTTGGCATTGAGCTTGAGGCCATGGCTTTGACACCAGGCATCTGACTCAGTGAGGCCCTTTTGTAGGATGTCCACATCGTTAGGAGTTTCGATTATGGCTCCTAGTTTGCAGTCATCTGCAAACTTCATTAGCCAAAGACCTTCTGTGTTAGCCTGTACTTCAGAGAAGTAGATACCAAACAGGAGAGTACCCAGGACTGAACCCTGTGGTACTCCACTTGTCACTGGTCTGAAGTTGGATTTGGAGTCTGCTACTTTCACAGTGTGGGTTCTGTCAGTGAGCCAGTTGGCAACCCATCTTGTGACATAGGGATTTATACCTAGTTTAGTGAGTTTATCTATAATTCCAGAGTGGCGGATGGTGTCAAAAGCCTTGGCAAGATCTAGATAGGCTGTATGAACTACCTTACCCTTGTCTATGGCTTTGGTGACTGCTTCAAAGAAGTCTATCAGGTTTAGAAGACATGACCTGCCTTTTACAAACCCAAACTGGGTGGGGTCCAGTGTTTGGAGATTACCAATGTCTTTGTTTATAAGTTCTATGATGATACATTCCATGGCCTTGCAGACCAGGCTTGTCAGGCTAATGGGGCGGTAGTTCCCGGGGTCCGTGGTGGCTCCCCCTTGTGGAGTGGGATAACCATCGCTGTGCGCCATTCAGCAGGCACAAAGCCTGAGGTGAGGCTATGATTGAACATGGTACTTAGGTGGGGTGCCAGTTCGTTCATTTTAAGGAGTGCCTCGAGTGAGTGCATTTTGAGATTTAGACTTCTAGCATTGTGTAGCATCACCCTCAGTTTTGCTTGCCTGTTCCTGTTATGGTGGTGAATTTGTCATTTGAACCTTGCCTATAAAAGGCACTATAGGGGCGACAAAAACCTTAGCCAGTATCTGGAATCCCAGGGGTGACAGGTGCAGGCCATCTCTGGCAATGCATCTTGGTCTGTCGACCATGTCGTCCCAGGCTGACAGATACTGGATCCCTTTAGAATGGCACCAGAAGCTTAGCCAATTGTTGAAGCCAATCATTTTGTCCTTGTACTGCGGCATCATTCTTATTTATTAGTTTGTTTCTAAGTGCTTACATCCGTTACCTAGTTCATCATTCTGGGTGATGGCAGAATGCTACTCAGGGTTAGGGTCATATCTGCCTGGGCTACAAGATCAGAGAGCTCTTCCATGTCTCTTTTCATGTAGTCCAGGGAGGTACATCTCAGGTTGCTCACACCAACATGGACAATGACAGAGTCATATTTCTACGTGTTGTGGAGTGACCCGAGTGCAGCCCTAGGGCCTATACATGCCTAGACATGACAATTCTCTGGCTATGACTTCCCACAAGATATACTTCCCTGCACCCCTGTCTAGCAGGGCAGCTGACATTATCCCCGGGGTAAATGTCCTATCTCTCATCCAGTCGTCCAGGTTCCTTTTGAAGAGGTCCAAAGAGACACTCTGCTTGACATGTATGGGCAGTCTCTTCCAGAGTCTGGGGAGTCTCTGTGTCAGGAACACATCCCTTCTATATGTATTGTTCATTCCAATGACAGGATTTGGTTCCCTGGAGCATGTGGCTGTGAGGGTCTGGAATTCTCTAGGTGTAGCATGTCCAACAGCTGTGGGTTTTACATGACATGTTATGTTAAGCAGAGATTACCTCTGAGAACACAATACGTGACAGAGTATAACTGGATGATTTTCAGACGGTCAGCATAGGACATCTGGTTTAGGCCTGTGGTCATTTTGTGAGGTATGTCTGTAGCCTCTCTACTTGTTACAGATGTCTTGTGAGGTACATATGTAACAGGCCATTGTAGTCTGCACTGGGTTTATTGAGAGATACCTATAGTGGGACAATGGACTCCTTTTCCTGGATGTAAAGCCCTTAGTGGGAGGTGTGCCACATAGGTGGGCTTCCTGACTGTTTTGGCGATATGGTTATCAAAGGTGAGACCACTGTCCACCTGTGTCCCTAAGTCTGTTATCACACTTTAGGTGTTTAGTGTACTGTCACCTTTGTGGTAATTCACAGGTACATGTCCCTTCCCAATTGGGCTAACTATATATTTATTGGCATTGATCTTGAAGCCATGGCTCAAGCACCAAGCATGTCTTTCTGTAAAGCCCTTCTGTAGAATAACCACATCATGTGGGGATTCAATATTGGCTCCCAGTGTACAGTCATCTGCGACCTTTGTTTGCCGGTGTCCCTTAGTGTTGGACTGTACTTCAGACCAGTAGATATCAGACAAGGGCGGTGCCAGGACTGAACCCTAAGGTACTCCAACTTTCACTTGTCTGGGGATTGGGTTGGTATCACCTACATTTACAGTGTGGGTTATGTCAGTACAGCAGTTGGCAGCCCATCAGGTGGCATTGGAATTAATGGCCAGCTTGATACATTTAACTATGATTCCATACTGGGGGATGGCATTGGAGGGCTTGGTGAGGTCCAGATAGGCTGTGTGAACCGCCTTACCCTCATCCACGGCTCTGGAGATGGAGTCACAGTTGTCATTCAGGTTGAGGTGACATGATTGGCCTTTCGCATACCAAACCTGGTTAGGGTCCAGTGTTTGCAGGTTGTCAATGTCTCTGTTTTAATTTCCATGATAATACATTCCATGGCCTTGTAGAGCAGGCATATCATACTGCTGGGGCTGTAGTTCCCAGAATCTGAGGTGGATCCCATAACTGTAGCTGTGTGCCACACAGTGGGCACGAAGCCTGAGGTGTGGCTATGATTAGACATGGCACGTAGGTGAGGTGCCAGTGCAGTTTGTATCTCATGCAGTACACAGCCCGGGATGTTGACTGGTCCCATGGCTGCTGTTGTCATAGCTCTGTAGAGGGTGGTTATTACCTATGTGGCTGTTATTACTGGCATATGACAATCTATCCATGTTGAGATGGGACTTTTCGGGGTTGGGAGGGGGTGCAGTTTGCACTGAATCGATCTGCCAGGATATTGGCAATATCCCTGGGAGGAGTAGATTTAGTACCATCCTGTTGTAGCTCACAGTAGTTCTGAGCATTACCATTTAGATTCCTCACATAGCTATGGAACGGCTTGCAGTTCTCTTTGGCATCTGTGGCTATATTATGTTTGTAACTAACCTTGGTGGATGTTATGAGGGGTCTCTGTTTCTTACTGTAGCTGGTAAGGGAGTATTTTGCATCCTGGAAAGTCCCCCATTTTTTCAAGAGTTTCATCCTTTTGTTGTACAGTATGTTTATGGCAGGGGGTCACCACATTGGCATCCTTTTCTTGGATGTGGAGCATCTTGGTTCAATATTGGATAGCATGATTCATGCACAAGTGGATGTGATTATACAGTGCCTTCATTCAGCAATTGTCCTTTCAGTTCCCTTCTGCATGGGTGTCATGATGTTAGTCACATCTGACATAGGTAGCATGACATTGGCTTTGGAGATGTGTGTTACGGAGGTGTCCTTACTGGGGTGTGGTGGATGGATGTTGATGTTAAGGGTGATTAGCTCATAGCCATACCTGACCACCAATGGGATGACTATAGGTGTGGAGCATTGATGTCCCATGTTGGTAATGACAAGGTGTAGGATATTTGAGCCCCTGGTGGGACTATGGTTTACTTCATCCAGGCCATTGGGAATTATGACTCCCAAGAACCGTTGGGCACACGTGTTGGTACACAAGTAGTTTTCACAGTTAATGACAGGGTAGTGTAACTCATCAAAAATTAGGGTGTTTGCTTGTTTTATAATATTTCACAGTATGTTTCAGAGGCTGTAGTGGGTATCATGGGGCATGGTGGGGATCTGTAGCACGCTATACAATTTGGAATGCAGTCTAACCTACTGCTAGTTGCACCGGGGTATTTCAGACACATTCTGTTGGGCAAGTAGACTGGTGGTGTGAATATCCTTGGTGAATATGGACACTCCTCCACCTTTATTGTTTTGGTCCTGGTTTGGTGGCCAACAGGTGTGATGACAGCTGTACCTGGTATTGCAGGGGTGCTCTCTGGAGGCATGGATCAGATCTCTGTTACTGCACATTTATCAATGTTCTCCATTTGTACGTGTGCATAGTGACTGTAAATGGCCAACAAAAATTGCTCCCTACACACACACACGCACACACATACAGAGTTTCACAGTTGCCATGTCTGGGGAGAGAACCCTTATCTAACTAGTTTATCACACTACAGCACTACACGGTTATAGGATGCACCATGAAGATTAAAGGTCTAGTACTTCCCCAAAGGTGTATTTCAATGTGAATGACATCAGCAGGCTTGCCAAAGAAGTGCACTGGTGGTTTTAATGACTGCCAATGGCCACAAAAGCATTGCTCCCTACACAGACAAGCAAACACACCAACTTGTCGTGTCTGGGAATAGAACTCCTACCTAACTAGTTTATTACACTACAGCATTATGCAGTTATAGGACATGCCATGGAGATTATTGGGCTACAGCTTCCCCAAAAGTGTATTTCAAAGTGAATGACATCAGCAGGCTTGCCAAAGAAGGGCACTGGAGGTTGTAGTGAATGTGAATGGCCTCAAAAGCATTGCTCCCTACAAGGCAAACACTCTTGCCATGTCTGGGAATAGAACTCCTACCTAAGAAGTTTTTCACACTACAGCATTGCGCAGTTATAGGACACACTATGGAGATTAGTGGGCTACTACTTCCCTAAAGGTGTATTTCAAAGTGAATGACATCAGCAGGCTTGCCAAAGACAGGCACTCAAGGTTGTAGTGACTGTGAATGGCCTCAAAAGCATTGCTCCCTACACAGGCAATCAAACACCCACACTTATCATGTTTGGGAATAGAACTCCTATCTAAGTAGTTTATTATACTGCAGCATTACACATTTATAAGATGCACCACACAGCTTACTGCATTACTACTTTCCCAAAGGTGTATTTCAAAGTGAATGACATCAGCAGGCTTGCCAAAGATGGGTATTGGAGGTTGTGGTGACTGTGAATGGCCTCAAAAGCATTGCTCCCTACACAGACAAACAAAAACACAAACATCCACACTTGCCATGTCTGGGGATAGAACTCCTGCCTAATGAGTTTATTACCCAACAGCATTACGCAGTGATAGGACACACCACAGAGATTATTGGGCTTTTGTTTCCTCAAAGGTGTATTTCAAAGTGAATGACATCAGCAGGCTTGCCAAAGAAGGGCACTGGAGGCTGTAGTGACTGTGAATGGCTTCAAAAGCATTGCTCCCTACACCGACAAACATCTACACTTGCCACGTCTGGCAATACAACTCCTATTAACGAGTTTATTGCACTACAGCCTTACACAGTTTAAGGATGTGCCATGGAGATTACTAGACTACTACTTCCCCAAAGGTGTATTTCAAAGTGAATTACATCAGCAGGCTTGCCAAAGAAGGGTACTGGAGGTGGTAGTGACTGTGAATGGCCTCAAAACCATTGCTCCCTACACAGACAAAGAAACACACACAAAAAATTCCACATTTGCCATGTGCAGAAATTAAACTCCAACATAATTAGTATATCACACTACAGCATTGCACAGTCACTTGATGTGCCACAGAGGTTACTAGGCTACTTCTTCCCCAAAGGTGTTTTTCAAAGTGAATGACATCAGCAGGCATGCCAAAGTAGGGTATTGGAAATTGTAGTGAGTGTGACTGGCCTAAAAAAGGCATTGATCCCTACATAGACAGACACACACACAGTTGCCACGTCTGGGAGTAGAACTCCTACCTAACTAGTATATCACACTACAGCATTACACAGTTAGAGAACATGCCACTGAGCTTAATGGGCTATTGTATCCCCAAAGGTGTATTTCAAGGTGAAGACATCAGCAGGCTTGCCATAGTAGGGCAATGGGGAGGGCAGTGTGTGTGCATGGGCCATAACCCATTCATCTAGAGACAGACACACCACACTCAGCCACACACAGGTTTATATTCCACAGGTACGTGTATACAACTGCTAGATAACTACTGACTTGTACAGTCATGTTGCACAGTTAACACTAGCACCACAGACACTATAATGCTGAGTGATTCGAGAGGCAAATGTCTACAGTGATTGACATTTGCACATCATGTGGTTTTAGCCAACTGGATGTGTGCTGGGTGGGACAGGCCTTATGATGGAAGGCTCTTTGTCACTGTCACTCTCTTCCACACATCTATGTATGTGTACTTTTGGCCTATAATAGTGTGTTGTCCTTGGATATATGTGTGTATTCCTACCCAATGTGTATGCAAAGCATGACTGGTACATACTGAGGAGTGTATGCACTAACATCTGTGACTATCAGATATGTATGGTCCACTGTTTTTGCCAGACATGGGCTTCATTTCTTTAAGTGTGTAAGCATGCCCAGGATGACCTTTCAGTATTTTGTTGTCTGACATGGTCTTCATTTCTCTACGTGTGGGAGCATGCCCAGTATGACCTTCTGTATTGAATGTGTGAATCCATTCCAGGTAGATTGTACTACAGTGCAGACATTTGTGTTCTACACCTACAGCTAGCAAACTGTTTCTGCAGGATATCTGTAGATCAGTTGACTATATGGGGTCAAAATGGGCAAAGCATAGTGGGGTAATTTTGTCTGTGCTGCTTCTGCTACATGGTCCTGGTGTTAGCAGAGATATTCAGACATATATGCTGTTATACACTGTGATGTTTTATGTCATCAAGTACTGTCAGGTAGACATATTTGCTTGCAGTGATAGCCTGGGGAACACAGGGTGAATGCAGCTGTGTCCAATATTGTGGGCAGCCTATATATTCTTTCACAGTCATGCCATTCTGGAGGGGAAGCTGCAGACATTTGCTGCTGGGTCTGTGTAAATGGTTCAGCACCTTGGTACAGTGGTGTCAGAGGATCCCATGCTTGTACATCCATCAACGTGACAGTATGGACATATCTTGCTGTGGCAATACCTCACAGCTGTACAGATTCACACAGGTTACCCAGAGGCATGGGTCATAATTCTGGACATTACCCCTACACATTGTAGTTTATGAGCAGGTTGTATTAACCCATTCTTGTGTGTGCAGCCAGGGATATTATGTGCACAGGGCTAAGTTTCAGACCTCACCCACTCCATGCCACCTATGCTCCCACACCCCCCCCTCTATTATTCTATCCTCTTCCATACATTATGTGAACATTCTCTGATATTTGCCCTATAGTTATCACCTCATCACAGCAGTAATTTAGTGTTGGTCCACAGTTCATGCAGTAGGACATTGTGGACATGTTACTGTGATTTGTCCACATGGACTTTTATTTGGGTTCTGTTTACTGTGTTATGTTAAGAAACACAGCCAGGGAACATCACCAGCAGAATCAAATAGATAAATCCTTTATTGGAAAATGACACCACACGTAAAAACAAGCGCTTTCACTCGGTAGAATACCGAGCTTTTTCTAGTTGTTCTTGCAGTACAAATGGTCTGTGTTATATAGAGAAGTGTACACCCACGTGGTTTATTTAATTAGCTTAATTAGTTCAATTAAATGACATGGAAACCACTTCTTATTAAAAAATGTTGAGAAATATTAAAAAATATTAAAAAATATAAAACATATAAAACCAAACAGAACTACAATTTGAGTGTATATTAAATGCTTAAAAAACTGATATAAACTGCTTAAATTGTTGGACAAGTGTATACAAATGATATAAACTAAGAAACAGTAATATTAATTCAAATGCACAAGCACTTTTTATTATAGCATATATACACATATATATATTTATCTATTTTTAGTTTGTTTAATTTTGTCTGGCTTTGTGATGATTTTTATTGTTATTTATCATTCATACTTGGTGATTACATGATTTTATAAAGATTTTAATATAACAATTTTTATTACTTTAATAGATAAATATACTCACCAAATAATATTTTTCCATTTGAATGTTTCTATTTTCATGAAGAGTTAGTGTGATTTCTATCACAATCTGTTGGTATGTACACATTTTTAATGTTGGTTTGACAAACGGCAATCATTTGTATACACTTGTTTACAGGAAACCAAGTTTTTCCAATTCCTACTTGCATTTTGAAAGCGGGCACCCCTTTTATCAAAAGAATGGTATTATTAAAGGGCAACTTATTTGTGCCTCTAGGATGTGCAGTACATTTAGTGATTTTGTGGAAGAAGTAGAAATCTTGAAGGAATTATTTTTTGAGAGAGGCTACCCTGTTTCCTTAGTGACTAGCTTGGCAGAAGAAATAATAACCAACAGGGACAGTAAATATCCTCCTTTATTAGGTAAAGGACTTTCTCAGAGCCCTGAGTATGTAGCTGAAGCTAATTCAACACAACACAGTAGTTTTATTTATACTTATTCTCTTAGCTCCCTTAACATTGAGAATGTGATACGGAAACATTGGCCGCTCCTCACATTGCATGATGAACTGAATAAAATAGTCCATTCATACCCCAGTTTTGTAAGGAAAAGGGATGTTAACCTTAAGCAATGGTTTGAAAAGAAAAATATTTTAAGATCTACACTAGACAATCACAAATCAGGCACTTTTAAATGTGGTGCCTGTAGGCAATGCTATGCCATTTTTAATGATTCGACTTTATATATTCCATCAAGAAAATTCCTTTTCAAATCTAGTTGCCATTCCAACTGTGCAACTAAGGGGGTGGTTTATTTAGGGGTATGCTTAGTTTGTTCCAGTTTTACATAGGAAAAACTGAGAGACCCCTTAGAAAAAGAATCTATGAACATTTTTACGACATATCTAAAGAAAAGGAAACTAATGCCTTTTTTAAACACTCCACATCCTGCCCTAATATGTTATTGAAGTTTATGGTGTTAGAGCAAGTAGTACCAGATGCTAGGGGTGGTGACTGGGAGACCACACTTGAATATCGAGAACTTTTATGGCAATTAAGACTGGACGCTGGTAAGCCACCTGGGCTTAATGACAATATTAATATTAGCAGTGTCCTTAAACTAAGGATGGCTCGATTATAGCTCTAATTTTGGTCTGACTAGGTTTAAACTAAGAAACAGTAATATTAATTCAAATGCACAAGCACTTGTTATTATAGCATATATACACATATATATTTATCTATTTTTACTTTGTTTAATTTTGTCTGGCTTTGTGATGATTTTTATTGTCATTTATCATTCATACTTGGTGATTACATGATTTTATAAAGATTTTAATATAACAATTTTTATTACTTTAATAGATAAATATACTCACCAAATAATATTTTTTCATTTGAATGTTTCTATTTTCATAAACAGTTAGTGTGATTTCTACTACAATCTATTGGTATGTACACATTTTTAATGTTGGTTTGACAAACGGCAATCATTTGTATACACTTGTCCAACAATTTAAGCAGTTTATATCAGTTTTTTAAGCATTTAATATACACTCAAATTGTAGTTCTGTTTGGTTTTATATGTTTTATATTTTTTAATATTTTTTAATATTTCTCAACATTTTTTAATAAGAAGTGGTTTCCATGTCATTTAATTGAACTAATTAAGCTAATTAAATAAACCATGTGGGTGTACACCTCTATATAACACAGACCATTTGTACTGCAAGAACAACTTGAAAAAGCTCGGTATTCTACCGAGCGAAAGCGCTTGCTTTTACGTGTGGTGTCATTTTCCAATAAAGGATTTATCTACTTGATTCTGCTGGTGACGTTCCCTGGCTATGTTTCTTGAGGTTCTTGGTTTCGTTTTACTTTTTGGAGTTTTACTGTGTTATGTTGTTATTTGGGAGTCCATGACATAACATACATTGGCAGTACGGGTGAGACACAGGCCTTCGGCAGAGGACTGTAGGCCATTTGGTAGTGATGCAGGCCAGTTGTAGCAGGCCGTTGCATTCTATCAGTCCTACAGTCCCAGACTGCTATACACTATATTCCCCTGGGGTGACAGGGTAGGTGTACAAGGTGTTCATGCCAATACTTTCTGTCAGTATTGATCCAGTGGTGTGGATGCTGGCAGGGTGCTGCTTACAGCTAGGGACACACCTGCATGGGACACCTGCTCTGCATGCTGCATTCTTTTGCTGTTCCCATACACAGGTGGGGGTCATATTGTACTCATTCCCAACAGCAGGGATAAGACCGGAGAGGTACTTGTGGGTGGTGGTTGGGTGAGTGGTTGCATGTGTGCTATGGACACTACTTGCATCTGACTCACAGATATGCATGGGGCACTCCACTTATGCTGGCTTGTGCAGGGACATCAACTGTTTCTCAATACATCATTCCTGTGACCTTTGTGTTCTGCCAGTGTTTGACCAGATGACATCGGTATTCCCTACTACAAGCCCAGATAATGTGCTGCAAATCTGTATGGACAATTCCAAGGGTGTGTCCATTTAACAGTTACATATTACACACTGTCTGTCTGGGGTACCTCCCCCTGTGTACTGCTTGGATATCTGGGACGACAGTCATGCCATGTTCATCTTTCAGATGGTGACATGTATTACTTCCAAACATTTGCAATGGCTTACTACTGGAATGTGTTATACTGGGAAGCATTCTGTTTGGCACTGCAGTTGTGAGAACTTGGCCCTGTCATCGGCAGTACTGGGCAATGGCCACCAAGACAAACCTCACCATGCATACATATTGACCACTCTCACACAATATACTAATTACACTATAAAAAACACTTCCACACTTTAATCTCGTCTCACTGCTACTAATTAACTTCCTTATTATTTTGTTTTCTCTATACTGTAAATTGTTGTTTCCCTAATTAACTACTACAATATATGTAATTAGCTAACATTGCATATAATCTCTAAGCAATTGCATGTATTGTGGGCTCTCTTTACATTGTTATGTATCATACTTTTGTACTTGCATATGTTTGTAACTTTGGAGCTTTTCTCCTCGGGTCTCCACTGAAAAAGGGCTTCATCCTAGATGGACTAATCCGGTCAACAAATATCAAATAACTAAATAAATAAATAAATATACAACACATACCAACCTAACACAGGTAGTCCCGTAGACCTGCATATTGTACACATGTACAATCTATCCTGCTACCTTGGCCAGCTCAGGTAATCTGTGCTCCACTGTTATTATACCTACACATACATGTTACTACATTTATACATAGGATTGGGGGGGCACACCTGTGTGTTACTACATGTCTACATAGGATTGGGGGGTACATCTTACTGGTGCTACATTTCTACATAGGATTGGTGGGGGCACACTTGACTGTTACTACATGTCTACAGAGGATTGGGGAGGCACACCTGGCTGTTACTACATTTTTACATAGGATTGGGGGGGGGCACACCTGACTGTTACTACGTGTCTACATAGGATTGGGGGGGCACACCTGTTTGTTACTACATTTCTACATAGGACTGGGGGGCACACCTGACTGTTACTACAGGTCTACATAGAATTGGAGGGCACACCTAGCTGTTACTACATTTCTACATAGGATTGGGGGCACACCTGACTGTTGCTACATTTCTATATCGGATTTGGAGGGGACACCAGACTGTTACTAAATTTCTACATAGGATTGGGGGGGAGCACACCTGACACTTGTGCACATTTGGTATGACTGTACTGGTATGTCAGGTACTTCATTTCATTCTGTATTGCAACCTATCATGCTGAATAGAGGCATATCAGTGTATTACAGGTCATTGGTTTGATTGACCTGCATTTCAGTTTCTGAATTCTTACCCTTTAGAACTAACATCCCACTGCCTGACCTGTTGTAGTCTGTCTGCGTAGGCCTGGAAGGGGAGGTTACCCATAGCCACCAATCAGAGGCCTTAGCACAGCCTTTGTTTGTGTTTGTCTACATCTGTCCTGCTCGCTGAGACTGTTGTTGGGTATGTGAGCCTCCCTGACTGGCATGTGTGTGTCATTTGGACACACATGTGGCCGAGCACAATTCCTGCAGTGGGTTTTGTCACCCTGTCTAGTACTGGCTATTATGGTGACACCAGTATTTGTTACAGATCTCATGCTGTCACTGTAGGTGTCTACTATCTGCTGGCATCCCATTCAGCCACCCGATTCCCTTGCATGCTCACATCCATACCAAAGATACAAGTAACAACACATGCTACTCCATTCGGCAATTGGTAAGAAGAGTGACTTACCTTGTGGCTGTGCCAGTATTGAGGAAGGTGCATGAGGGAAGACTATGCCTGATGCACATAGTACACTCCCTATACATGGTTAAGCACAGGTAGTGTCATGTTTGGCATCCCTTTTACTGTATGTGCGAGTCAGAGAGAGGTCTCATTCCCTGGGCCCCTACTGTGTCAGTGTATGTGCTATGCGTTGACTCTTTGCCAAGGCCAGGGCATACTGGGCACACCTCCTTCTTCCTACTGGGACAGGCTCAGGTTGTTCCTCCTCTGAGTCACTCTGTGCCTGTGCAGGCCTTGGCAATGGTGGGGGGCTGTGTGGCCCTGCCCCATGCTGTTCCTGCTACAGCTGTTGCTGCAGGATCATATTGTGTAGCATGTCACATACGATGACAATTTGGGTACATGTAGCTGGTGAGTACTGCAAGGCTCCACCGGATGTGTCTGAGATCCATACAGATCCCCGAAAGGCAACATCACTGAAACAGATTCGGCCGGGCATACTTGCACGAAAGTGCTTTTCACCGAAGAAGCACTTTCGCGTAAGTATGCCTGTTGTGGAGAATGCACTACAGTAGGGATAAGGGAAAATTCCCTTTTCCCCACTGTAGTGCGACTTTGGAGTGAGAATATTAAAGTAGGGGGTTGTGGGGGTGCAGGGCGGGGCTTGCCCCCCTGCAAAAACATAAATGTAATGTTTTTTTTTTTTTAACACACTTTAACGAAAGCGCTTTTTCAGTGAAAGTGCTTTTGTTAAAGTGTGTTCAGTGATTGTGGATTCGGACTATTGAACTTTCTTCAATAGTTCTAGATCCATGTGTCCAGGCACTGGAACCGTGACTTGAGCATCCCAAACACACTCTCTATTATGATTCTGGTCTGTGCTTGTGCCTCATTATGGAGTTCTTGTTCGGGTGTGTGTGCATTTCTGATGGGTGCTGTCAGCCATGGCTCCAGTGGGTAACCAGCATGTCCCCACTGGCAAATCTCTGGAACAGCTGCATCAGATGCCAGATGTGGGAGTCATGATAACTTCCAGGGCAGCCAGCACACACATTCATTATAATGCCCTGGGCATCCCACACAACCTGGCAGTTGATGGAGGGGAAGCCCTTGCGATTGATGCAGACCCCACCCTGCTCACCAGGTGGTGCTTTGATGCGTATGTGCGTGCAGTCTATAGCACCCACTACCTCAGAGTATTCTGCTATTTGGTGGAAAAGATGCATATTGCTGGCCAACGCCTCATGGGTGTTGTGGAAATATACATGCTCACCAGCATGTGCTGACATGGTAACCAGGAACTGGTGGAGTACCTTGGATGCTGATGCCTGTGAGATCCCCATGATATCCCCAGTTGGCCTTTGGAAGGTACCTGTGGCTAGTATACTTAGGCCTACACATACCTTGGTATCCAGTGGGATGGAGTCCCCTCTGTTAGTTCTGTGTGTCAGGCATTGCCAGCACAGCTCAACAATTTGCTGTATGAGGTCCCTGTCCACCCTATAGTGCTCCACTATCTCCAGCTCATGTAGCCCCTGGTAGGTTACCCTGGGTCTGTACACTCTTCTCCGTCTCCTCACTATGGGTTGGTCGACAGCATTTTTATCCTCACCACACTCAGCATCTTCCACATATTGATTTATGAGAGCTAATGCAGCCCCTATCATCTTGTTGCTTTTGTTTGTTAAAATTTCCCCACTTGTATACACCGGTGGTGTACAGTATGTGGGAAAAAACAGAGGGAAATGTGTTTTCATAGTATATAGTAGTGTTCTGGGCTGGGCTGCTGCCTGTGTAATTGGCTGATTCTGATACATTTCACCTGCCAGCTATGCTAGTTCACCTTGATTACCTGCCTACTGCTGTTTTCCCTTCCCATTGCCTTCTTGTTTAAGCCCAGGGGCACGCCGTGCAAACACAGTGCTCAAATGTGCGCAGAGCTGGTATTTCCTGGTTTACTTTTTTTTCCTTTAAAACACAGTGCGTGGCATGCACACCTGCTTAGGCAATGTAAAGAATGCTAGGCAGCCGCAGACACACCCCCTTGCTTAGCTCTGCTAAGCTAAGGTCAGACCTGTACCACAGGTCTCCAATAAGCTTACAGTATGCCTGACACACCCCCCTATGATGTCAGCTAACTCTTAGGCTTGAACCATGCTATTCCTGCACTTACACGGTTGGGTGCTAGCTAGCATTAAGGGGAAATCTGGTATTCAGTATCATTCCCCTCATTTGCATAGGATTGCCTGCTGATGCATAGTTACAGTTCCCTAACTGAGCCTTCCCCCTTAGCAACCACTATTCACTGGCCATGTTGTCTTCTGCCTGCCATTGAGTATAATGGCAACATTGTGATTTTGATTAGAATGCTTATTTCAGGGTTCTTTTTATATTTTCGGCCCGATCCCATTTGCACGCTGCCACCCTACACTTAAACAGCTGAAATTGGCTAAAAAAATAAAAGTTCTTTTTTTTTTGTTGCCAACTGTTTTCCAAGCCAATGGCCATATATTTGGCCAATGACATGCTTTACACATACTATACACCCTTTATCTGGAGCTGTCATGGCTCGGTTTTGTAGTTTGCAGAAATGTACTCAGTTACTAACCGAGTACATTTCTGCACACTGCACTAGTCCTGCACGGCCGGCTGACAGCTTCCTGGATCACAAATTCACCTCATTTGCATGGTTTACACCTGCAAATGGGGTAATTTGCATACAGGAGCTGTGTCCATGCAGGAATAGTGCAGAAGTGCTCGTGCACGTCCCTGGAGCTTATTCCTGGATCGTACTGAAGCCATATTGCCTCCAGGAGCTCCTGCACTATTCCTGCACACCATGCACAGCTTGCTGAATCCATGGGTATGTTCATTTATTCAGCTTCCTTAGCTTGCAGTCTCCAAGTACTTGCCCAGCATGTCATCACTAATATAGATTAATGTCTTACTGACTCCCAACTGATACTAAATGCTAAAAAAATAAATAAATATATAAACTAATGTATTTTAGCCCAAGTGCACACTCAAAAAAAAACCTTATATCACCATCACCTATGCAAATAATACATTTCTACAACAAGCTGCATAAACAACATTTCTGAAGATAATCATAGACAACAAGCTACATTTTGATTATAGCATTAACCAAATTGGATAAAAAAGTCCAAAAACTTGGAACCTTGTATAAAATCTAACCCTTTTTCACCCCACAAGCCTATTACTAAACCACCCATAGTATATTCCTCCCAACCATGCTCTACACCTCTCCTATTCATACAAGCATCTAGAAAACATTCCTAATCAGAC
Source organism: Protopterus annectens (assembly GCF_019279795.1). NCBI lineage: Eukaryota > Metazoa > Chordata > Ceratodontiformes > Protopteridae > Protopterus > Protopterus annectens. The sequence goes on from NC_056731.1 coordinate 1,258,216,806, forward strand.
TTAGCAAATGGTATAACAACAGTGTGAAATATGCAAAAAAACCTTTCCAACAGAACCCTCCACTTCCTGGTACTCCACTAGCAACAATGTTTACAACTCCAGAACGTTCTGGTTTTACTCCATCTTTAAACAGCCTTTAACACTCTACATAATATCAGTAAATACCCAGCAACCTCACTCTTCAGAACATATATCCCATCTAGATAACTTAGATCCCTATATCAAAACCAAATATTTAGCACCAAACCTAGCAACTACTTTGTCGCATCCCTTTACTTCCATCACATTTCTAAACTGTGGAACTGACTTCCCAACATCTAAGAGATGAAGCACATCAAAGTCCTTTCACACAAAAGTTAAATCACACCTTTCCTCCTCCTACTGGATATGCTCCTGTAATATCTTAGCAATTTACTGCTACCTCCCTCCTTTTAACAAATGATTAATTGCTATTATACAATGACCCCCCCCCATTAATATTCAAAAACGTGCACGCTGATTGGTCAGCGTGCACTTTGTAAATCAGACTTTTTCCATTACTATAACTCTTTTTTTAAGCAACGGAGAACGCAAGATCTCCATTGCTTTATACTGTCTCGCTATGTTAAAGGAGTTTATCATAGCGAGACAGCTTTAAAAAAAGCAACGGAGATTCTCCGTTGCTTTTTTAAAGCTGTCTCACTATGTCAAACTCCTTTAACATAGCGAGACAGTTTGTAAAAAGCAACGGAGATCTTGCTTTCTCCGTTGCTTTTTCAAAACTGTCTCGCTATGTTAAATGGGTTTAACATAGCGAGACAGCTTTAAAAAAGCAACGGAGATTCTCTGTTGCTTTTTTAAAGCTGTCTCGCTATGTTAAACCCATTTAACATAGCGACACAGTTTCTAAAAAGCAATGGAGATCTTGCTTTCTCCGTTGCTTTTGCCCACAGCTCTGATGTACTGCATAGGCATACGCATGCGCAATACATCAGAACTGCCGCAGAATACCAGACAGCTGCGGAAGGGCAGCAAGGAGGCATTATACAATGCCATTATTTAAGAAAAGTAATTTTTTTTCTTAAATAATGTAATTGTATAATAGCAATAACCCACTTCTGGGTGTGGGTAATGCTGGATTTACCCACAGTTGGCTTTGTTTGGCCAAACATCAGAACTGCCGCAGAATACCAGACAGCTGCGGAAGGGCAGCAAGGAGGCATTATACAATGCCATTATTTAAGAAAAGTAATTATTTTTTTTCTTAAATAATGTAATTGTATAATAGCAATAACCCACTTCTGAGTGTGGGTAATGCTGGATTTACCCACAGTTGGCTTTGTTTGGCCACTCGGGCTTCGCCCTTGTGACCAAACCACACCAACCATGGGTAAATCCAGTATTACCCACACCCAGGCATGGGTTATTGCTATAATACTTTCTCCCATATCCTTCCCTACACTCCAAGCTTAATACTCTTATCTCCTCTTATCTGCAAATCTTTTATTCACCTATTTCTAGCTACTACATCTATCATTATTGCTCGCATCCTGTGACATCATCTCTGACTTCATCTTTGCATCATCATACTCCTTGATCATGCTACCTGTAATCTAAAAATATCTCTGCTAATCATTTACTTTGCTTCACTTTCTATATTTTATTTACTGACTTCATATGTATTACTGCATTCATTTCTCTATGCTATCTTACTTTCAGTGCCGGCATTTTGTATGTCTGTATGCTGCTTTACTTTCCATTTATGTATCATTACATTGAAGTACATATACTAATGATATTTTCTTACATTTTAGTTAATCTTACTTTAATTTACTTTATTGTTTGGAGCATTTCTCCCCAAAACTTCAGTGAAAAGGAGTTCTATCTGAGCCAGACTATCCTGGTCAATAAATATAAATAAAATGTAAATAAATAAATTCGTTTACATGGATGATTCAGTTGTGTGGGGACTAAAATACTGGGAACAAATTATGACCCTTCAAGGATGACTTGCCTTTTTAAAACACAACATTTAATCCCTGTATCTCCTTGCTATAAATTTCTGCAGACATTCATATGTGTTCTTCCTTATTATTCTTTTGTGTTCTTCCTTATTATTCTTTTGTGTTCTTCCTTATTATTCTTTACCCGAATTCATTAGAAGACCCTAACTATTCACTTTATTAATGATGTTAGATCTGACCAGATACCCTATTTATAATTTCAGGTCTATTAGATACTTCAGTTATGGTGTTGGGTCTGATCATATCCCTAATCACCAGCTAATTGTTTTAAGTTATTGGATATAACAGCTAAAAGAGACACACTGCTTGTAATCATTATGGGAAGATGGAAAAAAATAGGATACCAGTTTAACTAGTACAAAAAGCAGTACCTTCTCAGCTCAAAACGCCATCAAATCTCTCATTTGAACATTATTTTGATTGGCAGATGTACAGGTGCTTTTATACTCCTAGTTAAATACACTCCATATGTAGATAATATAAGACCACAAATCAGTGATGCCTAACAATAAGGTTGGTTCTTATGGACATACATTTTAGTCATGTCCTTCTTTGCAACCTTTCCCTTAATTTCTGCTACCAAGCCAGACTTACTGACTAATAGAATAACATTAAACAAACATTTTACTTACTGTCGGTTTAATTTTTCCAAGTTATTTGGGTTTGTTAACCAAGATGGGAACGGACACCATTCCTAAGTCAAAGTATGACTAAAGTTCATGAAATTGCTATTGTTTCAGTCTTTGATGTTAGCCAAAAGTGTTCTTCACAGCACCCTCATTGTGCCCAGAAATTACTCCTTATGCAATTCATACAGAGTTACATGTATCGCTAGCATCCACACTCACTGATAGAAACAGGCAAATTCATTTATTGCACTGAGCTGGAGGATATAAATATTCAAACTTTTAAAGTTCCTTTTTCAGATAGGAAGGATTTCAAAACGTGTTACCTTGCTCACAATGAAACATGTTTAAGAAAATGACCTGCACCTCTCCACCATACTTGTAGAGCTTTTTCACATTCAGCAACTTTAAAAGGCTTTCCTTGCACTGTAAGCTAACTATTCATGTAGCTTTAAGTCTGCAAACTTATTGACTACTCTCCAACTCTTTCAGAAAACACACTTGGCAGCACACTAGAATATGCAGCAACTGACACAGGAGGGAGGCCCTTATTTGTTTAGTGGCATCAAACATAAAAGGCAGTTTCATCAGTTCCAGCTTACATTTCCACCACAAGCTATCATCCTACACATCTAATAAAGCAAGCACATAGACTTTTACCAAACAGTATTTCTTGCCACCTCCCAGTTTACATCATTGTGTTCACATCACACACACACGTTACAACTTCAGTAGAAACAGCTCCTTAAAAGACAGTGGAAGCAGCTTTTTGAGATGATCCAGAAGTGACAGCAATAATGGACTAAGCTTGGTCAGAAGTGAAAACGATAATGGGCTAAACTTGGTCAGAAGTGACAACAATAATGGGCTAAGCTTGGTCAGAAGTGACAACAATAATGGACTAAGCTTGGTCGGAAGTGAAAACGATAATGGGTTAAGCTTGGTCAGAAGTGACAACAATAATGGGCTAAGCTTGGTCAGAAGTGACAACAATAATGGGCTAAGCTTGGTCAGAAGTGACAACGATAATGGGCTAAGCTTGGTCAGAAGTGACAACAATAATGGGCTAAGCTTGGTCAGAAGTGACAACAATAATGGGCTAAGCTTGGTCAGAAGTGACAACGATAATGGGCTAAGCTTGGTCAGAAGTGACAACGATAATGGGCTAAGCTTGGTCAGAAGTGACAACAATAATGGGCTAAGCTTGGTCAGAAGTGACAACAATAATGGGCTAAGCTTGGTCAGAAGTGACAACGATAATGGGCTAAGCTTGGTCAGAAGTGACAACAATAATGGGCTAAGCTTGGTCAGAAGTGACAACAATAATGGGCTAAGCTTGGTCAGAAGTGACAACGATAATGGGCTAAGCTTGGTCAGAAGTGACAACAATAATGGGCTAAGCTTGGTCAGAAGTGACAACAATAATGGGCTAAGCTTGGTCAGAAGTGACAACGATAATGGGCTAAGCTTGGTCAGAAGTGACAACAACAATAGGCTAAGCTTGGTCAGAAGTGACAACAATAATGGGCTAAGCTTGGTCAGAAGTGACAACGATAATGGACTAAGCTTGGTCAGAAGTGACAACAACAATAGGCTAAGCTTGGTCAGAAGTAACAGCGATAATGGGCTAAGCTTGGTGGGGCTGACTTGAAATGATCCACTGAGAGATGGGTCAATCTATGTGAAACAAATGTACCCTGAAGAGAACATCAGTCAGTGGTTATGCCTGTTAAATCTATGAAAAGCAGGAGCTTGTAAGTCTAAAGAGCATGCCACATATTTTGTTTTGCACCCCCTCCCAGAAAAAAAGAAAAAAAATCAGAACAAAAGGTGTAAATCAGCAAGTTAACATTCCTGTCCCAAACTTATATTTTCTTGTTCCTACAGCTTTCCTGCCTGAAAGGTTGCTTTTGCACATTATCAAGAACAATTGACATTATTATATCATCTGAGAAAGTTTTGAACTTTTGCAGTTGTGCTTTCACTGTCTCATCTGATGAACTATACACTTTTAAATCATCCACAAAAAGAAGATGAGAAGTCTTTACATTTTGTTGTTTTCTGTGTGCCAAATTGTAGCCATGACCTAACCCGTTAAGAAGACAACTTAATGGGTTAAGAGCAAGGCAAAAGAGCAACAATGACAGGGTCAGCCTGAAATATCCCCCTCTGAATTTTTATCAATGGGATACTAATCTGGCCTTTATCATGGCTTAGCTGCAGAGTAGTCTGCCACTGTTTCATACTCACCGCCAAGTAATTGATCAATGTAGGACGCATCTTAGGCATCTGTAAGCACTTCTTTATCCATGAATGTGGGATGCTGACAATTGCTTTTTTATAGTCTATCTATGCCATACTTAAATTATTCCTTTTTTTACAATTATCCATTATGACTTTATATAGCAATAAATGATCCTTTGTTCCATATGACTTTCTTTTATTACCTTTTTGTTCTATTGCCCTGGTTGAGATTTCTTTGAAATGACTCTATCAGCATCAATTCCACTATATAGTTTATAAATTGTCACAATACAAGTTACTGGTCTGTAGTTTTTAGGACAGCTTGTAGGTTTACTGTTAAGGAGAAGTATTATTTTTCCTGTTGTTAACCTGGAATTTGCGAATATATAATTCTTACTCAGGGCTAATTCTTTGTGCAAAGATGTTAATACTTTTTGCCAGAAGTTAGGTACTGCATCGGGGCCTGAGTTTTTCCATTTAGGACCTTTTCTTAATTTTGTTTCAGTGTCTCTGGTTGATACTTCATCCCACTTCAAATCCTTTATATTTGAAGTTCTTACAGTTTGTTTTACTTCGTCTATCCATTCAGCATCTTTGTTATGTTCCACAGGCTCTTCATAGATATTTCTCCAAAATGTATCTATTTCTTCTTTTTTTTAGGTGGTATTTCTATTCCTTTTGCCTTGTTTCCTAATTCTCTATAAAACGTTTTTGGGATATCACTTAATTACTTATTTTGTACTTTTTTTTTATATTTATCTGCAAATCTAAGTTTTTCTGCCTGTGCTGGTATCTTTAGTTTATTATTTGCAGTAATATATGGCAGATCCTGATCTGTTCTGCTACTACACGTTGCTTTTATCACGTCTATCTTTCAAAGTATTTTTGTTGATCTGTTCCCTCTTCTATACTCTTCTAACAGTGATACTTCTTGTCTTAATTGCTTTATAATTTTCTCTATTCAATACTTCCATGATGGCATTTGATTTCTTCCCTTCCATTCTCTTATTGCCTAGGTTTGTGGTAAGACTTTATCTGTTATTAATTTAGCTGCACAGTAATGTATCCTGTTTACCTGTGTTATGTCACGTGGATTTCTGTGAATAGTATTGATTACTGTGTTCATTTGTTTCATCAAACTTCTTACATTTTGGGTCTTCTTGACTTTCTGTAATCTATTTCTTTCATTGATTTTAATATGTCTATCCATTTCTATTAAATCAAGCAACTTTTCCCCTTCTAAACCTGGGCACATTCTCTGTTATCTGTTTCCTGCAGGCATTCCACAGGAAGTTCCAGAACATCTTCCTGTGACATATTCTCGTCAGCTTCATCCTGTGTCATCCATTGTTGTTTCAAATGGGAACTCACTGGCCTATTACTCCACAACATTGACTGCAACAGAGTTGCCATCATTTCCTGTTCCTTCCCTTTTTGTGCAACTCCAACTGAACTTTTGTACTTGTCTCCTACTGGATGCTCCAAAGTACCTTCATATGTCAACTGATGAGATGCTTCCAATTCCACTGATTTCTCCCTAATTTGGGGATTCATTGTTCTATCATGCTGTGATGTTACCAGATTTGTATTGTTTTACACTAAATCCTTCACTTCACAGGCAATCCATAAGGTAATTTCTATTTCTTTAACATTTCCATTACTAATCCTCTTTTCAGCTTTCCCCTTTGTTTTCTTATTTTTTGTATTGTAAAATGTTCCATGTCCAGATGCCTTTGTCTGAATTTCTCTTCTGATATCTTTGGTGCTGCTTTTTTGTATTAATTAGTTTTGTTTTCTCTTTTGCATAAATATTGTACCATATTATATCTCTTTTTCTTTCCATGTCCATATTTCTTCTTCAGATGTCTCCCACTCCTACTATTTCTTTACTTTGGGAATTCATTATTCCATCATGCAGTGACATAGCTTGTGTTAGACTTTCTACACTAAATCCTTTACTTATCATGTATTCTATAACTTTACTTTCTATTTTTAACTTCTACTTTACTAATCTTCTCTACATTCCCCCTTTGTGATCTTATTTTTTGTATTGTGAAATTTTCCATATCTGGTGCCTTTGCTTGTATTTTTTTTTTCAAATATCTTTGGAGCTGTCATATCAGATATCTCTTCTTTTCCCATGTCCATGTTTCTTTTTTATACCTTTCAAAAATCTCTAGATTGTGTTCTTTATATTTTTATACTTTCTCAGAAGCTTCTTTTTCAAAACAGCCCAAGGTTTCTTGGTCTGTATAATGTTTTTCCATGAATTTGTCATATTAATGAACTCAATGTTGCATTTGAAGCTTATGACAGTTTTTCTTGTGCAAGTATTTTTCTCAATATTTTTGTACATCTTCTATATGGAAATTATAGGCTTCTTTCATAATAGTAATAATACATCATTTCTTTCTTATCCTCAATAGTCCACTCCATCATCTTTATGGCTCTTCTCTGGCTTATCAGTTTTTGTGTGTTTTTGTGGACTACTACTTCATTCTACAATAGGGGTCCATCCTCTCCCTGAGCCTGACCTAACTAATCCCCATTATAGGAATGTTTCATAGGTTCATAGGTTTGTACTAGGCTATTGGCCCTAGGGCCTATACAAGACTAGCCATAACAATTCCCTGGCTATTTCTTCCCATGGTATTTACTTCCCTGGACCCCATGTCTTAAGGATTCAACACTGTCATTTGTTCCAGTCCTGGCACCAGTACACCAAGCAGGATTGGACATTTTTGTTATCCTGGTACTTGTGCACCTAGCTGGGTTTTTTTATTTTTTAAACTACCTCTCACCATGATATTTGCTATATAAAATACAGTCTATATATCAGTGTCTTCTTGGTGAGATTTTGTAAAAACAGGGTCTACCTCATGACAGTACTCCCAGAACATGAGGATGAATTCAGTTCCAGCAATGCTACTTACCTTTGCTTGCTGATTTTATCATCTCTCCATTTGGACTTTCTGTCAGTATGTAATCAAAGCTGTTGAGCTAGTAGCCACAAGAACAACCACTTGTGTTTGTGTTTGTCTAATAATCAGTGGTGATTCAGTGAAAATCATCCACCACCACCCCACTGCTAGACATGTATAACCTTCATAGGGTGCAATATCAAATGAAACATTTTCAAGTCAGCTAAACATACAACCATTAACCTTATTAAGTAAGTGTCTCGGTTGCAGCCCTTAGACAGTTACTGCAAAGCTTCAAGTGTTTGGCGATACAATAAAAATACAATAACTATTGTTAATTTTGCTAAAATGAAAATACTTGCCTCAGACAGTCTGTTCATATCTGGTTCTGCTGTATGCTGAATTGGTCTTTATAGTACAGGGACAGAAAAGAGAGATACCTGCACAACTGTAGTGCAGGATTCTTTTCTACCCTGTTGGTATAGAGTGAAGAATTCCCAAGCATGACCCAGGTGTCCTGGCTTTGATTGGCAGCTTTGGCATGTGTTGCAGAAAAGGGGAGAGAAAAGTGGAGCTGGGGGTTGGTATAATGGTTAAGCTGTTTATTTCACCATCACAAAGTATAGTGTCTGCTTTTCATCTTTAAAAAAGGAAATTGTCTAGGCTTAAAATGTCCCATAAGACCAGCAAGCCTAGTACTTACCTACGAACCTATGAAAAGGCTTTTGCTGCTCACCTCCCTACAAGGTGGAGGCTTGAGGGTATATTCCAGGAAAGGCTGTCTGTTTTTATTCCTGATATTGACAAGGACTTAGAAACAGCTGCCAGATTGTGTGGACAGGCAAAGCTTGAGGTAGAGGATTTGTTGCTCAAATATTCAGGGAGGAGATGTTCCCAAAAAACATGCCTCATTGCAGATACAGACAACGGAAAATGTATCATTAGCACATAAGGTAGTAGTGCCACAACATTTACAAGTACCACTTCCAGGAGCAGCTACATCAAGTCTCTGACTAGCTAACCACCAGCAAATTCAACCCTTGAGATTTTAGTAAGGATACTACATATGGTCCTGAAACAGTTATTAGAAGCAACAGGTCAAATCATAATCTTCACAAAATACCTCTATAAACATTGCATTACTAAAAATACCAATTTCCAAAAAAAGTGGAAATAAAGCTATGATTTCTGTACTGGACTCTGTTCTCCAAAACATCTAAAGGAAAGCTTCTATCACTTTACACTGTATCACTAAAGAGAATAAAAAATAAGAATACAGCATGTTGGACAAGGTGATTAAGGTAATGTTTTATGCTGGCAATAATTCCATATTCAAAGCTGAATTTGCTGGTATCAGGCTTTAAGTAGCTGTGCTAGGAAAGAAGGTGTTTACAGCAGTTGCTCTGCTCTCTGGCTGGGACTACAGTAAGAAAAGTAATATAAATCAGAAAGATACAATAACAGGTATGCATGTTTTACATCCTTGTAGTTTTAAAATAGTAATTAACATCAGCAGCATTAACAAAATAGCAGAATGATTTGTGGCCGTTAATTATAATAAATGTAACTGCAGTAAGGTGTGTGTTAAATTTAATTATAATCGCTTGATTTACCTAAGAGATGCATTTACAAGCAATTCTAATAGCCCCATATTCCAAGCAAATGTGTTACTTAGTTAAGGAATGTAGTTCATAATGAAAAAAAATGCAGTTCAGCTGTAAAACAATCTTATTACTTCTTCAGTGACATGATGTTACTGCTCAACACAAAATACCATTTTTCCTTCTTTTGGTATGTTTTTACACATATATTAACTTTGATACATATTGATGAACAGCATTTTTTTTTCCAAAATCAGTGTTGCATCTGTTCTAGGTTGCAAAACAGATAATGTTTAGAACAGGGTTGACCTCTGGTGTTTCTGTTTCTCATTTCTGTTTGTCTCAGACCCTGTTTTACATTATATTAAAGAGTTATATAGCTGCAACCAAAAAAAGTAGCTAAATTGGAGGCCTTTGTTCAAAGTATCCTTTTGTAGTCCAAGATGAATTGAGAGTCGTCGTCGTTGTCCCCACACACACACACACACACACACACACACACACACACACACACACACACACACACACACTCTGCATCTGAAGTGTTATAACTGTCACTGCACTTAGAAATTCTTGTAGTTTCATGTGTGACAGACACTACTGGAAAGGAAGAGATCTGAGTGTAATTCTGTTCCTAGTGCCTGCAGGGGAAATATGTTTATTCTTATTTATGTTTTTATTTGAATGTTGTGGAAAATGCTTTATTTTCTTTTCATTTGTTTTATAACTAATGTCATGTTATTTATTTTTCCTTACTAAGTAAGGCTGCAACAAAATACAACCAACCTTTTATTCCTTACCTTTGGATAACTATTTTATTTCTGAGGCACAGATTTCTTGCAGTATTTGTATATTTGTTATCTCTTCTTGCTATTTTGCTCACAAAAAAAAACTGATTAGTGAAAGTACAGGAAAATCATTCTTCTACAAACCTAATGACACGGTAAAATTAAGGGACTGCAAACTAATTCTATTCCCCAGTAACTGTACTGGGAAGGGATTTTTTGGCAGTGGGGGTGGGACTGAATATCGTAGGAAATAATTGGTTGCTTCAGCCCTTTCACTCCCATTTTTATTTACTTATTTACATTTTTTTTATCCAGAAAACTTCATTTTGGAAATAAAACAATTTCTCAATGAGTACCCATAGAGAAAAAGCTCCATGTTACATATACAGAGTTAATATGAAAATGGAAAAAACATGTTTATAGTTTCATAGTTTCATAGTATAGTACTAGGCTATCTGCCCTGGGGCATTTGTAAGCCTAGCCATAGTGATGTGGCTTTTGCCACCCCATGAAATGGTACAAAAATGTACAGAATAAATCTAGAATACTGTGCCTCTGTCTAGTAGTGACACAGTGAAGGTCCCCTTATATAATAGAATTAGTTTACTGTGCCCCTGTCTAGCAGTGACACAGATGTGACCCCTGGGGTAAACTTACGATCTCCCATCCACTCATCAAGACTTCTCTTGAAGAGAGTCAGTGAAGGGCTCTGCCTAATACGAACTGGGATCCTGTTCCAAAGCATGGGAAGCCTCTGGGTTATGAATCTATCCCCCCAGCATGTCCTATTCATACTTGTGCTGAGGTTTAAGTCTTTAGCTCGTGGTCCTGATGGATTTGGATTTTTTGAGGTGGAGCATGTCCATCAGATCCTGATTGGACATGGCCTTGTACGTCAGGCAGAGATCACCTCTGGGCAGGCGGTATGCTACTGAATAGAGCTGAAGTTTCTTTAGTCTGGCAGAATAAGACATATGTTGGAGACCCTTGATCCTTTTGGTGAGGTACTTTTGTGGTCTCTCCAGCTGTTGCAAGTGCCGGGTGAGGTACATACCAAATGGGGCATTGTACTCAATCATGGGTCTGATGAGGGAGGAATACAGGGGTACAATGACATCCTTGGATCTGGATGTGAAACCCTTCATGATGAGGTGTGCAAGGTAGAATGTTTTTCTAACCACTTTGGCAACGTGGGTGTCAAATGAGAGGTCACTGTCTACTTGGGTCCCTAGGTCTCTGATTACTTTTTCCATACTCAGTGGGTTGCTGTCTATGTGATAATTTGTGGGTACTTTGTTTTTTCCAAAAGGGATGACTATACATTTTTTGGCATTTAGTTTAAGGCCGTGACTACGGCACCAGTTGTCTGTTTCAAATAAAAATGTATTAAAGTAAAAGCATTTGTAACTTTATAAGAGAGATATCTCAATATTTAAAACAATGAATTAACTGTACTGTGCAATTCGCATACATTAAAGTGAGTCTTTCATACCAGATTAACGAAAAGATAATTTTGGCAGTTGCACTGTACAATACAGATATTGTAAAGGATTGTTTTACATAAAAAGTTGCCTAACTACAAATTGAAAGGTGATGAGTCACTGGTTGTATATGTGCGTGTGCTCATACACAGACACGCATATAAATTAGTTTTCCATTATAAATACACTCGCATGCTTCTACACATAAATGTAAGATGCGTGCTACACATATGTACTTTATATATATATATATATATATATATATATATATATATATAAAGAGAGAGAGAGTAGATAGATAGATAGTTGATGTACTTCAGTGATACCCAGTGAACAATAATTCATTTTCAATTTTGTAAATTTTCTTGCTTACTTGTACTGTGGAGCTTTTCTCCCTGGGCCTCCACTGAAAAATGGCTTTCACTCAGATGGACTATCCCAGTTAACAAATGTCAAATAAAATAAAATAAAGGTTGTCTCCTATGGACATATATTTTAGTCATGTCCTTCTTTGCAACCTTTTCCTTAATTTCTGCTACCAAGCTAGACCTAAACAAACATTTTACTTTCTGTAGGTTTAATTTCTCTAAGTCTTTGGGTTTCTGTTTTCTAATACAATGACAGAAACTGACCCCATTCCTAAGTAAAACTATGATTAAAGTTCATGAAATTAGTATTGTTTCAGTCTTTAAGTATGTTCCTTTCTGAACACCTGCAACAATTGGAGAGACCGCAGAGTTTCCTTATGAAGGAAATTCAGGGTCTTCAAGATTTGTGTTATGCGAAAAGACTGAAATTATTGACACTTTACTCTGTGTCATGCAGACTGCTCAGAGGTGACCTGTGCCTTGCATACAGAGCAACCACTAACCCAGCTTTGATGGAAATGCTGCACATTCGGAAGTCAAATGGCACATGGGTCACTCGCTCAAAGGACCTTAACTTGGTATGTGACATCAACAGAACTTGTTGGAGAGACAGATTTATCTCACAGAGGTTGCCCCACATCTGGAACAAGCTTCCTATTCATGTTAAACAAAGCCCCTCATTGGCCTTATTTAAGCATCAATTTGGTGATTGAATGGGCAGCCAGAAATTCACCCCGGGGGTTCCACCTGTGTCCCTCTTGGACAGGAGCAATATGTGCTGATTTTAGTGTCAGCCTGAAACAGACACCCTTGGGAAAATAGGTTGAACTTGGCTTGGCTTTTAAGGGCCCTGGGGCTGTTAGCCTACTACCTTCCTATGATCCTATGATCCTATAATGTTAGCCAAAAGGGTTCTTCACTGCACCTGCAATGTGCCATCAAAAATTAAAGCAGACATCTCATACATCCACTTAAAAAGCATATTTATAAAACAACATGGAACCTTTCCAAGTTTAACCCAGAAATGTTCATTACTAAATTGTCATCTATTAAGCGGAACCCCTAAAAATGCTCCCCTTAGATGATGTTGTAAATTCCTGAATATCCGATATCGCCTTGCACTTCCTAGAAGTAAAAGACTAAAAACAGATAATATAATTTTGCTATCCAAAAAGAGTGGAATGCTAATGCAGGATATAGAAAAAAACATGGAAAGAATAGCAAAAATATTAAAAAAAACACAATATCTTGAAAACTTCAGAAAGCTTTGCAATCATACTAAAAAGTAAATTAATGAAGACAAAAAAACTGTACTATAATAACTTTCAGAATAACAGTAAACACAACCCTAAACAATTCTGGACAGCCATTAAAGAAATCTTGCATTCCGGCCATAAATTAAACCTTAATCCCTCTCTCAATAACTCATCACTCAAAACAGCAATACAATTCAACTCATTTCATAGATAACATATCATATCTAACCAAGGATTCCCCAGCATCTAATCTTAACTCTGGTTAGCTTCCGCATATCACCACATCAACTTTCACCTTCAAACCTGTGGCCACATCATATCTACAACTACTCTTAAACAAACTCAAAGCATACTCTACTTCAACTGATGACCTTCCAAGTGATTACCTTAAAATAGCAGCTGGTAGCATTAACTACCCTGCTTCAATCCTTATAAATAGGTCAGTAAAGGAATCCCACATTCCTTCTCTCTGGAAAAAGTCACACATTACCCCTCTGCACAAAGGGGGAAATTCAACAGAGATTACTAACTTTAGACCTCGAGCATTCATATCCCCCTCTCCAAATCACTTGAAAAATGTATTCAAAAGCAATAGTTAAGCTATCTTTTGCAGGGAGAACTCCTATCCCCCACACACCATGGCTTTCTTCCTTCCCATAGTACTAACACTGCACTTCTAACCTATATAGATACTGTAAATAAAGCTAGTGATAATGGCAAACCAGTCTGTTCCTTATTTCTAGACTTGTCTAAAACCTTCAACACAGTTTGTCACAGCAAACTTCTACTTGAAAAGTCCACATAAAGTCTCTGCAAGCCCATCCTTCTATGATTCAAAAGCTACCTATCCAATAAATATCAGTTAGTAAAATGGCACTCTACCCTCTTTTATACCTCCCAGTCACCAGTGGTGTACCACAAGGCTCTATCCTTGGTCCCCTCCTCTTTAACATTCTCACCAACACCCTCCACACATCCACACAACAGGCCTCCCTAATACAGTACACAGATGACTCCACACTCATTTGCAAATCTGATAATGTGGCACACCTCCACAAAATTACTCGGGAAGTTTTAATATCAACTGAAACATGGCTTTGTAACTCACAATTCCTACTCAACCCTAAAAAGAACAAACTACTACTTTCCCCCCAAATCCCTGTCTCATGAAAAAAACAGAATTTAAAGTCCTCTCTCTTGATAATACAACCACTGAAGTCACTTCTCATAACAAATTATTAGGAATGATAGTAGATGATAATCTTAAATTTGACCTGCATACACAAAATTGCATAAGAAAAACTCATAAAAATCTAGAGGTGCTTTATAGAGCCAAAAACGTTCTTACCAACTCACTAAAGCTACACTTGCAACTACTTATCTCCTCCCCATAGTTCTTTATGATGCTCTCATCCTTACTAACCTTCAGGCATCACAAAAATCAAAACTTGAACAATGCAATAACAAAGATATCAAATCTGCAGCAAATATCCCTTTCAGATCCTACCACTGTATAGCATTAAAAAGTCTAATATGGTTAGAACTACACATCAACTAACATATAACCAGCTTCTTACCACCTATAAAATTATCCAGAATCCATCTGCTTGTCCAGTACTAAATAGCAATCTAGACAACTATGTTCCTAGTCAGTCATTACAATCCAATGACCACAAACTCATGTCTGTCCACAAACCTATCAAATCTGATGGGCATTGTGTGTCTTTTTACCATGTTGCTAAGGCCTGGAACTCCTTATCTCTATCCACCAGGTCAATACCATCTCTCCCATCCTTCAAAACTATTCTGAAAGACTTCTTAGTCAAACATTGGCTCTCTTTTTGCTCAACACCAGGAGAAATATATATCTCTAAATGTGAACATATACCTGTTCATACCTTACATCTCCTTACTCTCCCTTCTTCACTCACTCACTTATTTATTTCTATCAATTTCTCTTCCCCTGGCTTTTTTTGTAAATATACCACAAGCTTGCTTTTCTCTCCTTTGTACTGCAATTCCTGTTTGTATTATATTAACTTACCTTTAATTTCATTATAAACTGACTAAATGTTCTGATATAAATGTGTTTACTGTAAAAAAGCTACAACATGCAGAACATTATCTTATTTTATAAAACTTCTTCAGCCAGTGCCAAAATCTTATTGTTGTACTTATTTAGCATCACAATGGTATGAAAGTTGTTCAGGGTACAACGTGATTATAATTGCTTTCCTGCAAGAAATGGGGGTCTCACAAGTGTGATGTGCTCTGAGGTTTACCTTCATATTGTCGAACCATTTCCACGAAACCAGACTCGCAAAACTTTTAAAATGTCAAATAAATGTCGAATTTTGACATTTCCAGCTGCGCCACACCTCCACACCAGTGCTACCATGGGTCAAAAAGTGGGGAAGATTTTGCCGTTTGGATATGTGGTATTTGACATTTTGGATGGTCGCACTTCGGTGATTGCGGAAGCAGGGTCGACCATATTGTGATCGGCGTTATGAAGGTAAATCGTGCTCTGAAGAATGATAATGTTACATGTTCTGAGCACAATGTTGAACACTAGAAAGGGCATAAGACTTGGCATTTTCCAGCCTGAGTACATATTCATTTCCTAGGTGTTTTTAAAATTGTCATCATGCTATCAACATGCTATGCTTTTACAACTCTGTATCATGATCAAACTAAATACAACTGATTATATCTTGCTCTAACAATGAACTTGCATAAATAATGGTCTGGCACTGTAGTGCAGATGGATGGAGCCCTAACTATTGCCAAGGCAACTGGGATTTGATTAGCAGCTCCAGAACAGAAGCAGCTTGGGGGTGGATGGCTGTCTCACCTCCCCTGGTGGACACTGAAGAATGCCCATACTCAGGGGCATATGTAGTGGTGCAATTTCCCTAATGGAGACTGGGAAATCACTATTTATGCTTTGGGGAGGGGAAGGGCTGACTGAGAGGATATGCCCCTTGTAGAAGTGAACTCTCCCCAAGGCTTAGCTATGTGTACATGAGAATGAGAAAGCATATAACAACATTTTCAACCACCTCCATGGCTACCTGAATGATAACCCATCCAAGTTGACCCCCACCCTTGTAATAGAGAACAAATTGGCCAATTGACCAAGCTGAGACTAAAGATCAGTGGGGACAAAAACAGAAACAAAGAAAAAAATGTGCAACAGCTCAAGTAAAGGAACCAAACAGACATAACCAATTCCAGAAACTTTAAAAATCTAAGCACTTTCGCCTTGTCACAGCAAGTCTTCTTCAGAGTTAAATTTAAAAGTAAAACTTAATTTAAGTAAACCCCCATAATAATGATACCACAGCAACCAGCCAAGCAGAAAAATCAATCAAAATACATCACACCATTGTACATAAATTAAACATATTAATTTATGCAACTTGGTGTGATGTATTTTGATTTTAGTGCAAGTCCGGTCTTTTCATGTGTTACAAAAAGAGAAACAAAACAATTAATTTCAATAATAAATGTGTAATTAATGTTTGTGTTAGTAAAAAAGAAATAGTTTATCCTGGATCTGAAAATAATACTGACATTCATGAGAATATCTGAAATACTAGCTAAATTTGTAAGTTTCATATTATAAGCCAAATGATCCAAAACATACCTCTCAACCTCTTAGAGCAACAAATCTGGATAAAGCCATAAATAGAATAAATAAAATCAATAAAAGTGGGTCACAGGCTCCAAAATAGGGGCAATTTGTAAATAGTGTTCTTACAAACTTAGAAATTTGATAGAATAATAGGTTTTGCATTAGCATGAATTTTCTGAAGGTTATGAAGCCTGAAACTCAAATGTCTGTCATTATTTCCTAACTGCAATCTGTAATAATTTACCACTAAATTGCCAGAAAACTACAAGTATGTAAAAAACGGGCCAAAATCTGGACATTCTGCGAAAATCTGTACAGTTGAGAGATAAGATCCAAAATTGTAATCTGTAAAATAAACAAAATTGCTAGTGAAAATAATCCATATTTTCATACCTCCACTTTTATGATTCAAGACCAGAGTTAATGATGGAATCTGGTCCCAACTGAAAGTTGATAATTCTACCTAGATAAAAATATTTATTCAAAACAGTAGTATAGCATAATCATACAGTAAAGACATTGTCATAGACCATCTTTGTTCACAGACCATGAATTATGTTGTTAAATAGACAGCATCAAGCCTGCCATGCTGATTTAAAACTCCTACTTCAACTGTTTGCTGTCATCATTATTTTAACATAAATTTTCTAGATCTTTTTGCAGATTTGTATAACACCTTCTCCTGCTGCTATACATCATATTAGGCTTGTGTATGCATGCAAACCAGTATTAAAATACAAAATAAGAATATTCAAAATGTAATTTTAATTCAAAGTAAAACATTTAAGAAATACTGCTTGAAGGTTTAAAACAAATAATTCATATTTGTCTTGTAAAACTGTGATATAGATGCTTACCATGAAATAAGGCACATGTTATGATTGTGAAGATATTCAAAAGTATTAGAAATGTTACACTTTTTGAAAATTCCATTAACAATCTGGGAATAAGATTAGTAATGCGTTGCTGAGAGGACTGTGGCTATAGCAACCTGCTTGCATGAATTACAAGTGAAAAAAAGTTGTCAGTGACCAGATTGTGAAGAAGGCAAAGAAGCACATTCAGCAGGTTGTTATCCAATCTGAGATATGTTTCATTGCCCATTAAGTGCTGGGATTGCGTCTTCCTCCCCCACAACCATACATTGTATTCAGAAACAAGTTTTGAGACTATTTATTGTAGAATATGAAATAGTTTGTAAAATAATATCTGAGTTAGACAAAACAAGTAAAATGTAATATATGCAATTATGGTATTTCATTTAGCATTTAAAGTTTATAAGATATTTCCAACAGTAGAAAGTAAACTTGAGAAGAGTTAAAAATACAGATGTCCTGCTGTTTGTGTCATTTCTTAAACATGATACTCTTTACATGTATGTCATAGGAGCAATACTAGGCTATCAGTCATGGGGACCGTAAGATGCCTAGCCGTATACAACTTTAAGCAGCTACACTTAAAAGTTTTTGTCGCCATTTACAAGCACTTAATAGTAGTCACCTCACATATTGATCAGAGCCATACATGATAACTTTAGGACAAATTTGTGCTTAGCCATCTAATCAGCAATAATGGCATAAAGGTAGCCAAATAGCACATTGTTTTAACCAGTTTTAACTTACTCCATAAGATGGGTATATGTTGAATGAAAAATGTATTCCTCTAATGAGTCTTATTTAGTTATGGAGTAGATTTACATCACTAAGGCAGATGTTTGTATTGCCACTGGTTTTCTGAAAAAAAATAGGCGGCTGAATATGATTGAGTCTTTCATAGCTCAAAAAGAAATCCATAGGTTATCTTAGATCAGCCAGTAGACTACTGAGCATAAGGAGAGTTGTGTTACTGTACAAGAATAGGTGAAGAGATGAAGTATTTAAGACCTTGACTATTCTCATTTAAAAATATTTGGGGCCTTTCCCATGGTGCTGTGTGTTTCAATTTGTACATACCAAAGGCACACTGTAGACATTGATGGGTCTGATAAGGGAAGAGTACAACAGTATGCTGACGACTTCTTTGGGTCTTCAAGATATTCACTTGGGAATTAACTGGGCCATATAAAATGATTTATTGATTAAGGTGGAAAAATGACAATTTACTGAGAAAGAACTGACCACATAAGAACACTGCTCTCATATGACTGTATCTGGCTAAAGAGGACTAAAATGTGTAACACATGAGGTGGGAGAAGTTTTTTTTTAATTGTTATTACTATGCACTTTTTTGCATTCAGCTTGAGACCATTTTCAGTATAATAGGTATGTACATATTCCAGCCATTGCTGAAGTGGTCTAATGCCTGTGGATGAGTGGATAACAGTACCCATTTCAAATTCATCATCAAACTTGGTCAACCACATTGCTTGGATATTAGCTTGAATAAGTGTAAAAATAAATGCCAAACAGCAGATGGCCTAAGACTGAGCCCTGTAGTACATTCATACAGGGTACTAGCAGCTTTCACAGATTAGGATATGTTGGATAGTCCGGTCTATATTTTAACATCAAAGTCTCAAAACTTCGAATGTTATAACATCAAACCCAAAACTATGAAAGCTGAAAACCCCGAAGACTGAGAACAGCGATTTTTTTCCCTGGGAAAAAAAAAATGCTGTTCCAGTACAAAACATGAAACACACAAACACAACAAACCATTTCTAATGTTGGGGGGCTTTGCCCCCCACACCTCCCAATGTGGGGGGCTGTGCCCCCCACACTCACCTACTTAAATATACCAACTCCGGGATTGCACCACAGTGGAGGAAATATCGAAGCTGCAGAAACGGCCCACCAAATTCTTCCCTGGGAAAGAATTCAATGCTCCGCAGCTTTGATATTGTCAGTCTTTGAGGTTTCAGGTTCGATATTATAACATTCAAAGTTTTCACATTTCGATGTTATGACATAGACCCGGATAGTCAATTTGCAATCCAGAAGACAGTGTAGGGGGTTATATTAAATGTGTATATTTTTTCAGTAATATTACCATGGCGATAATGTCAAGAACCTTGGTCAGAACAAGATAATCAGCATGCACAGAATGACCACTATCCACAACCTCTGTAGTCTTTTCAAAGAAGTTTGCTATGTTCAGGAGACTGGATCTACCCATTACATAACCAAAGTGATTGGGGCCTAGCTCAGACATGTTGCCTATGTCTGCATACAATTACTTATGCTATGATATATTCCATTGCTTTGAATATATGCTGGTGAGGCAGATGGGCCTATTATCACCTAAGTTTGTGAAGGGGCAACTTTTTTTTAGAAAAGTCATACTGATTATTCACCATGCATCAGACATAAATCCTGTGGATATGCTGAGGCTGAACATTTTTAGAAGAGGCACTAATGCTGATGCTTGGCACTGATGAGGCTGTAGCTAGGTATGCTGTCTGGTCCCATGAAAGTGTTATTCTTAACCTCTGACAAGGATTCTAAGACTTGTCCTTAGTGACTTCTGGGGAACTAAATTTTCAGTTTAATATAAAATGCATTAAATGGCAGACACTGTATTTACTTCTGTATACTCATGGTGCCTAATATGGACTGGTGACACTGTTTGTTTCAGGCTATTTTATTACTTTATTTAAGTAAAGAAATGCTTCTACTACAAAAAAGTAAATAAACAACCTATGTCAACAATATCTGAAGCACCACAGCTTTATGTTCTTTGCTTTCCCATGTTTCATTGGGAGAGCAATGAGCAGAAAATTTGCAAGTATTAAACAGTATAGTGGATAGTTACAGAGTGCAAATTTGGAAGCAGCAGTGGATCACAATAACATGAGGTAAGTATGCTTTTTTCTTGGGAACAACCTTATATTGGTAGTCAGTTTGGTACTGAGATTGCAGTCACCAAATAAGGGGCAGCTGTATGTGCATGAAAGAAACATAGGTAGGCAAATAGGCAGACTGGTCATGCCTAATGATTATTCTCTACTGCTAATGTATAATAGGTTCATATGTTCATAGGTAGGTACTAAGCTATCAGCCCTAGGGCCTATACAAGCATAGCCAAAAAGGTACCCTGGCTTTCTCCACCCAAGAAAATTATTTTCCTGTGCCCCTGTCGAGCAGAGCCACAGAGGTGATCCCCAGGTTGAATTTCCCATCCAATCATCAAGATTTTTCTTGAAGAGTGTTAATGAGGAGCTTTGTTTGATATAGATAGGTAGTTTGTTCCAGAGTATGGGAAGTCTCTGGGACAGGAATCTATCCCTCCAGCATGTTCTGTTTATTGTGGTGACAAGGTTTAGGTCCCTAGAGCGTGTAGCTCGGAAGGATTGGGATTTCTTTAAGTGGAGCATGTCCAACAGCTCTGGGTTTGACATAGCTTTGTATGTTAGGCAGAGATCGCCTCTGAGTAGGCGATATGCGATGGAGTAAAGCTGGAGTTTTTTGAGATGGCCTGCGTAGAGCATCTGCTTGAGGCCAGTAATCCTCTTTGTGAGGTATTTCTGCGGTCTTTCCAGTTGTTGTAGATGTCTTGTGAGGTACATACCAAAAGGGGTGTTGTACTCTATAATGGGTCTAATGAGTGAGTGACGAGTAGAGGGGAACAATGACCTCTTTTTTCCTGGATGAGAAACCTTTTGAGATGAGGTATGCCACATAGAAGGATTTCGTGACTACTCTGGCAATGTGATTATCAAAGAGAGACTGCTGTCCACCTGTGTCCCAAGGTCTCTTATCACACCTTTGGTGTTAAGTAGACTTCCACCTATGTGGTAGCTCATGGGTACAGAGTTTTTACCAAAGGAGATGACAATGCACTTTTTGGCATTGAGCTTGAGACCATGGCTTTGACACCAGGCATCTGTCTCAGTGAGGCCCTTTTGTAGGATGCCCACATCATTAGGAGTTTCAATTATGGCTCCTAGTTTTCAGTCATCTGTAAACTTCGTTAGCCACAGACCTTCTGTGTTATCCTGTACTTCAGAAAAGTAGATATCAAACAGCAGAGGACCCAAGACTGAACCCTGTGGTACTCCACTTGTCACTGGTCTGAAGTCAGATTTGGAGTCTGCTACTTTCACAGTGTGGGTTCTGTCAGCGAGCCAGTTGGCAACCCATCTTGTGACATAGGGATTTATACCTAGTTTAGTGAGTTTATCTATAATTACAGAGTGAGGGATGGTGTCAAAAGCCTTGGCAAGATCTAGATAGGCTGTGTGAACCACCGTACCCTCATCTATGACTTTGGTGACTGCTTCAAAGAAGTCAATCAGGTTAAGGAGACATGATCTGTCTTTTACAAACCCGAACTGGGTGAGGTACAGAGTTTGGAGATTACCAATGTCTTTGTTTATAAGTTCCATGATGATACGTTCCATGGCCTTGCAGACCAGGCTCATTAGGCTAATGGGGCAGTAGTTCCTGGGGTCTGTGGTGACTTCCCCTTTGTGGAGTGGGATAACTGTCACTGTGCACCATTCAGTGGGCACAAAGCCTGAGGTGAGGCTATGATTGAACATGATGCTTAGATGGGGTGCCAGTTCATTCTGTAGTTCATGTAGAACGCAGCCTGTGATGTTGTCAGGACCCATGGATGCTGTGTTCTTGGCTTTGGAGAGGTTTTTTTTTACCTGTGCAGCCGTGATTACAGGAACTTTGCATTCTTCCGGTATAGAGATGGGCCCTTTAGGGGGTGGGGGGGTAAAGTTAGCACTGAACCTATCTGCCAGGATGCTGGCAATATCAGTTGGCTCTGTATAATTAGTGCCATTGTGCTGTAACTCAGAGCAGATCTGAGTGTTGCCATTGAGATTCTTGACATAGCTATAGAATGCTTTGTGGTTGTCTTTAGAATCAGTGGCGATTTTGTTTTCATAACTAGCTTTGCAGGATTTTATGAGGGATCTCAGCTTCTTACTGAGGCAGTCCAGGGAGTTCTTCCAGTCATGGGATTTTACTCTTTTTTTGCAACAGTTTCTTTCTTCTGTTGTAGAGTTTGTTTATAGCAGGGGACCACCAGATTGGCTTCCTTTTTTTGGAGGATAGCATCTTAGTTCTGTTAGGGATAGCACGATCCATA
The DNA here is from genome assembly GCF_019279795.1 of Protopterus annectens. Taxonomy (NCBI): domain Eukaryota; kingdom Metazoa; phylum Chordata; order Ceratodontiformes; family Protopteridae; genus Protopterus; species Protopterus annectens. Next base: position 1,258,239,770 of record NC_056731.1, read on the forward strand.
CACTTGTGTAAGTGCTTATAAAGTGCATTTGTGTAGGATTCAGCAGTCGTACCTCTATTGTCCATCTGCATGGGTGTCATAATGTTTGCCACTTCTGTCTTAAGAAACGTGAAGTTGGCTTTGGAGAAATTTTTTTACAGTGGTTTCCCTAATGGGGGGTGGGGGCAGGATGTGGATGTTTAGGCTGATTAGCTTGTGGTCAGATCTGACCAATGAGGATTTGACCTCTGGTGTGGAACATCGGTCGCCCACGTTGGTAATGACCAGGTCTAGGATATTGTTGTCCCTGGTGGAGGTGTAGATAAGTTGATCCAAGGGGTTGGAATTTATGAATTCCAGAAAACGTTGAGCAAAAGAGTTGGTACATGAGTACTTTTCCCAGTTAATGGTGGGGTAGTTGAAATTGCTCATTATTAGGGTGTTGGGTTGTACCCTAATATTTTCCAGTGTATCAAGAAATGAGGAGTGGAAATCCTGGGGCATGGTGGGGGATCTGTAGCAAGTTACAATTTGGATTGCGGTCTTGCCCAGAGTTAGTTCCACTTGGATAATCTCAGATGCATTATGCTGAGCAACTAGCCTGGAGGTGTGGATATCCTTAATGAATATGGACACGCCTCCACCTTTAGTGTTTTGGTCGAGATTAGGTGGCCGAAAGATGTGGTATAAATTATAGCCTGGTAATGCAGGGGTACTCTCTGGAGCCTTGAACCAGGTCTCTGTCACTGAACAGATGTAGATGTTCTCCATTTTAAGGAGTGCTTCGAGTGAATGCATTTTGAGGTTTAGACTTCTAGCATTGAGTAGCATTACCCTCAGATTTTGCTTGCTTGTACCTGTTGCGGTGGTGAATTTGTCATTTGAATCTTGCCTAAAAAAGACACTATAGGGGTGGCAAGAGCCTTAGCCAGTATCTGGAATCCCAAGGGCAACAAGTGCAGGCCATCTCTGGCAAAGCATCATGGTCTGTCAATCATGTCATCCCAGGCAGACAGATACTGGATCCCCTTAGAATGACACCAGAAGCTTAGCCAATTGTTAAAGTAAATCATTTTTGTCCTTGTACTGTGGTATCATTCTGGGTGATGGCAGGATTTTACTCAGGGCTAGAGTCATACCTGCCTGGGCTACAAGATCAGAGAGCTCCTCCATGTCTCTTTTCATGTAGTCCAGGGAGGTACATCTCAGGTCATTCACACCAACATGGACAATGACAGAGTCATAGTTGTACTTGTTGTGGAGTGACCTGAGTGCATGCGTTATGTGGTGGATCCTGGCACCCAACAGGCAGCTGACAGTAACTTTCTCCTTGTTTAGCCTGGTGAGTGGAACATCAATGTGCCTGACTATAGATTCACCTATGACTAGAGTGTTGGGCATGTTGTTATGCCTTATGGGCTGTGGTTGAGTGGCACACTGAGTTTGTGGGCTATGTGTCATTTTGGTTATGTTGGGGAGTGGAGGTTGCATGCATTTCTGCTTTGGAGGTCTCTGTTGATTAAGCAGATTTTTATTGAGTGCCTCCGTGAATGTAGGTGCGTGTTTTGTGTTGCTATGTGTGTGTTTTGGTGGTGTAGGTTTTGAGGGACTATGTGATGAGTGTAGTGTGGTGCAAGTGTTTATCTTATCCTCTTGACTGTCTAGTCCAGTCTTGGGTGAAGAGAGCTTTGCTTCCAGTGTGGCTATATAAGTGCATCTCTCACAGGTTGTAGTGTTGGGTGGTAGGAGTAGAGGGTTGTCTGTGTGCATAAGGCAATTGCTGCATTGCCCCAAGATGCCCAGATTCATCAGGTATACAGGAGAAAACACTGGGAGCTGACCCTTAGACATGCCTGGATAGGTGCTTATTTATTAAGTACTAAAAAACTGTTTTCATCTAAACAAGTGAGGAAAGTTGAGTGCTGTAGTAATTTGTAGCTTATTCAGTGCTTACAACGAGTTCTGAACAAGTGCTGAGCTCAAAGAAACAGAATTGAGTGCTAAAACTAAAAAACTGGCTAGTTCTAAGGGAAAATTTGAAGAGCAGACTTTATGGTGTCGGGAATAGTTTAACCCTAGCTAAGCGGCGATGCATAAAGTGTATTTTGTTTTTTAAAATATAACAGTAGCAAATGAGCAAACTGATTTAAACAAATTAACCAATAAAAAGCTAAAAACTGAGCCCCGTTCCAGCAGTCTTTGATTAGACAAGTTCTAACTGCACACTCCTTCCACTATGGTGCAGGGGAACCTTCTCCAAAAGAAGATGGTCTGGATTAGTGCTCAAGTTATACAAACAAAGCTAGATTCAGCAGGTCTGAATTTAGTCTATGCTACAGCAAACAAGGTATACCAATTTCAGAAAGAAACAGTTCAAATAAGCAGGCATAATAAGCCTTTAACCAGAAACTCATGGCTCAGAAGGGCAGAATCTACCCTTTCCTCCAACAAGACTGCAGAACAAACCTTATTAATGTAAAATAACTGGCCCGAACCCTAAGTGCTTAAACCAGAACTAATACACTTTTAGAATAGCAGACACTAAGCCTTCAATCAGCAACTTCCAACTTAGAAGGATAGAGCTGCAATACTCTGTGTATGTAGCTGCTCATACAGTGTTGGTATACTACAGACATAAGGCAAAGCCATATACATTTTAAGGTGTCTAACTTAAATCCCATTCTGACAGGCTTTCAGTCTTGTATGATTTTTATCAGCAAAAAATACCAGTTGTCCAGTTGTTTTGATATGATGCAGAAGTAAGACACACCCATACATGCTTATTTTAAATCTCTCTTCTACTGTTAACCATCAAAATGGGTGGGAAGAAATCTCTATGTCTACCTTGTCTATCTTTGCAGTTCTGAGTCATTTTATTGAACCAGAGAACAGCTATCAAATATTTCAGATTTTGATCTATAAGGATCTATACTCTGAGCTTTCTTAATGTGCATTAGAATTGCCAGAAACTCAATTTGGAGATGCAGCACTCAGTAAGTCATATTTCTATGTGCTTCCTTTAAATTGTCATCTTCTTAAAGGATATATATGGTCAGAAACTGAACTCGGTGTATGTTTTCATCTTGCACTATGCATTATACTAATGTACATGATTTCTTTTAATCCAAAATTGCTCCTTTGCCTCATATTTTTTCATATCTGACAAAAAAATGTGTTTTTCTAGCAAATCATTGAGGATAGTAGTTACTAAACAGGAAAGGCTGGCTGTGAATGAAAGGAACTTACCATCTTGTTGTTTACTCAGTCTGAAGTCTGGATTTAAGGACTAACATCTGTGTAAAACAAATTGGAATGTTTTCTCTCTGGCGACTGTTTTGTCAAACTGAGTTGGCTGTCTCTGATTTTGCAGAATGTCCTTGACTTTTTCTCATATTTTTGGTCTATGCCTCATCTTTTTTTCTTTATGGAAAATCACTGAGGATCGTAATCACTAAATAAGTGGAGCTGCTTGTGCATGAAAACAACACACCTTTCTGCCAACTGCTCATTTTAAAGTCTGGCTTTACAAGACTACTGTACATCTGTATGAAATGTTGAAACATTTATTTCCTGGCTAATGTTTATTTTGCTTGCTTGCTTGTTGACAACTGGACAACTTTCTCTTTTCAGAGGCCACCAGGAACCACTGTCTGTCTGAGTAAAGAACTTGTTTAGAGTCACACTGTAGGTAAATATAGGTAGAACAAACAAAGCCCTGTACCCTGGGCACAGGAAATAGCTAATTAACAGCACCTAGCTTTAGTCTTCTACATTAACTGCCAGAAGACTTTGTGAAACAACACTGAAATTGTCTCTATTTTCACATGTCCCCAACTTTGTCATGTATTTTGGATTGAACCTCATAAAATGTATTTGCCATTTTCAGGCAAATCAATGACAATTGCAGTCACTAAATAATTACAGACATTTGAGATTTCAGACTTCATATGCTTAGAAAAATGTGTTTCAGTGCAAAAACTGTTTTTCTAGCAACTGTATAAGTATACAAAAGCAATATTTAAAATCAGAACATAATTGTGGGCCTTTGTCCTTTATTTTTTTATATTTATCTTTGATTCTTGCACTAAGAGGTTGAGGAGCATTATTTTTTATCACAATCGGATGAGGTGTACACAATAAATTGACTATTACCGATGGGTGGGAGCTGTTTGTGGATGAAAGTAATTTACTGTATTGTTGTTTACTCAATTAATCATACAGCTTTGCAATACAGAAGTGCATTTGTGTGGAGTACATTTTTCTGGCAAATCATTGAAGGGTACAGTCAGTAAATAATGGGAAACACCTGAGTTGAAAATGTTCATATCCATGAGAAAATGCATGCTAGTACACAAATTGTTATTCCAGCAACGTTCTAACTACATAACAACAATGTTTAAAATCTGTCCCTAATTTTGGTTCTTTGTCCCTCAATGTTTTTTGGCTTTGGCTTGATACTTGCACTAAGAGTTTAAGAGTTATTATTTGCTATCACAGCCAGATGAGGTATACATAGTAAAGTGGACATAACTGCTGAGTGGGGTGAGAGTTATTGGAACCTGAAAGTAACTTATCCTTCCATTGTTTGTTTTGTTTAAGCAGATGCAGGACAGATGTGTATTTGCATGAAATAAATTAGAATGCTTTTCGTATTATATGCTTTTGTGAAAGAAACATGAAATACATGACTGTGTCCATATATATGTATTTATATTTTAGCACAACCAGGCATCTGAGGTGTACACAGTCAACAATGGGGCTGTAATTGATGGGTAAGGGGGCTGCCTGTAGTTGAGAATGGTTCACCCTGATGTTATTATCAAGTTAAAGGTTATTAGTCTGCTTTGCACAATTATTACTCATTTGTGTATAAAATTTTGAATACTTTAATGTGGCCATTTTTTTATCACAATCGGCATTTGAATTTTGCAAAGTCAAGTGGCTGCAATTGATTGATGCACACAATGGTAGATTATAATGGGAGTACTTTGAATGGTTTTAAATCAAGAAGGTGAATCAAAAAGAACATGTGCATTTATGCATGGTCCAAAAAAGTGTGTGGGACTGGAGACCTATGGTTTGAAAACCACTTACGCTACCAATGATTGCAAATATCATATTATGGAACTGTCCCCTTCAATCTAGTACTGTAAGCATTAAGCATACAGGGCACTTCACTTTTTTATAGGTGCACTATTATTACTCTAAGTTCCAACAATGTATTTATACATCTTATACTAATTACATTTATAATGCATGCAAAAATAAATATGGTTGACTGCATTCAGAGTCCCTCTCCAAACTGAATGACTCATGGTGCAGACAATGACTCTGACACTAAACCAGCAGATAGTTTATTTAAAACATCATGCATCTATCAGTCCATGTGAAGGACACTCCAGCCTATGGCATGAATGGTACCACCAATATGCCATTCATTCCATGAGCAGACATTGAACCAGATGTTCTCTGAAATGATTGGCAGATAGGGGACACATCAGCGCAGTGCTACATGTCCTATATTATTTTGGGGTTGAACAATGCAGCAAGGGCTACAATATATATTGTTGCAGAGTAGGACTTACAACCATGTAGCGGTATGTGTCCTGTACATCAGCAGTGAAGAAAATATTGTGGAGAGGAGTCCTACAGTATTAGAAGGGTACACAACAATAATGTGTGTGCTACATGTAAAAGAGTTATTAGGAAACCAGGAGTCAGTGTTGATCTGTTCTTAAGAAACACATTATAGCTGTACTATCTGCCACACAGTTGACTTGCACATTAGGTGATGAGGGGGGAGGTAAACATTAATGGTGAAGTAAACAGAAATACATCATTGCGTATCCTATGTACTGTGATGCGTAAGACACTCTGGAGTCTAGCCTTAACATTTGTTAGACTGCAAAGTATAGCACCATTATGCACTCTGTATTTATCTAACTCAATACATGTTTAAAGGGGTTCAGTCATGGGTATATACGGGATGGAGAGCAAGACAGTACTGGACACCATTGTTCACACAGTAAATGCATGGTTGCATAACAGCACTGTGCAGCATGCAAAGAACAATGTACCAAATGTGAACCACAGCAACTAAACTGGAATGCAGAAATGGATATTGCAGTTCGGGAATTTATCTGTAATGATCTTCTCATTACTTTTCCAGCATACTAGTGCACATCTGCATCTCATGCAAGCTTCATCCTCCATGACCAGTGTTGCAACAGTATAGAATCCTTTCACTTTATGTCTACATGTTGGTTTGTGTCGATGTCAGTAAAACTGGCCCTGGCATGTTGATAAATTTACATAAGGGCTGCACACTGTAATAGTATTGCTAAAAACATTATGTGGAGCTGTAGTGCACAGTAAAGCATAATACTGATGATAGTAACTAGAGTGCATTGTATGATTAGTGCGTGTGTGTGTGTGTGTGTGTGTGTGTGTGTGTGTGTGTGTGTGTGTGTGTGTGTGTGTGTGTGTGTGTGTGTGTGTGTGTGTGTGTGTGTGTGTGTGTGTGTGTGTGTGTGTGTATTCTTCTTCTTTCCTTGCCCAGACATCTCCCTCAGACCTCTGCTTAGTGTGCTTGTTAGTAAGTGTATTTTTTGTTGGTTTATTGATGTATTTCACTTATAGCAGCATTTGTAATGTGGCTAATGCAACCATGGTAGAAACTGCCCTGTTATTCTACATATTGCTACTTAGACACTATCTAGTTGAAGTCATGCTTTTTTATAATTATGTAATGCATCAGAGCTAGTATTCATCAATATAAATGTACGTCCCACAACTTCTGTAATACGACTTCTGCTCTACTAGATAATACATGCAGAAAGGCATATTTGTTGTGGGCATCTGCCTGCTGTTGTGTTGTTAGCTTGTTAAGCATATTGCAGCCGATCTTTTATTTCTTCTGTTTTCCACTAGTGCCGGCAAAGCATAAGATACATTTATGATATGTGAGCTTCTCTATTGGAAATAACTTACAGTTATTGTTTTATCACTGATGCTTTGCTGTTGTGTAACATTGTACAGTTTTGCTGTTCCTTACTGCCTAGCACCTCTACCTCTAGCTCCCCTCTGCCTGCACTTCTCTGAACCTCTCTCCACTACTTTCTCTTCACTCACACTGCCCTGCAGGCACCTTTCCTAGTCCCTACCCTCACTCTAACTTTTCAGCTTTTTTCTTTTCTTACCCCTTCCATTCTACAGTCCTTTCAAGTAGTGCATCCTTGCACTTGCTGTAAGGCTTGCACCTCTATTTCCTCCCCTTCACACAGACCAGTACTATAGTGTAACCATCTGGGACTACTTCTTAACCTACTCTCTCTCTCCCACTTCCTCTGCTTAAGCACCTTGCCCAATCCCCTACCCTGCTGTGCTTCTAGCTGCCTGAAGTTTTTCTTCACCTTTTTTACTATTTCTTCACTTCTCTCTATTTTACAGCTTGAACAGACCTTTCCTTAGGCTGCCCATCCAACTCTACTTCATTCTAATCACTGTTTGGACAGAGGTTCCTGCAATAATTAATTGAAAACCACTGTCAATCGAAAAAGGTGTCCTCTCATTATTCTCAGTGTAGGTGACACCCTGTAGCTTTAACTGTTTAGTGAGTACAGTTTTTTTGTTTGTAGTAGGGGCTTACACACTTGAGGATAGACCCGGAGAATATCCTTTATTATTCCCGACACAAGTTATAATTTATGTGCACTGCTTACCTAAGTTTAACTCATTATTGGGAATAAATCTAGCCTTCCCCCATGTGTAACTTATACAACAACCCTTCTTATTTTGGGAATGTAAGCTTTTTTTCTCTTTAACAGTATTTCCCCCTTGTAAAACAAAACAAATAAAATAAAACAAAACTAAATTAAAAGTTGTTCTCTCTGAGAAATTCAGACCAACTTACCAGTTAACAGGTATCCCAGTGCTGTACCTGCCTGACTGTTTTTTGGCACTCCTGTCTCTTCCTGCTGGGCGAACCCGCTCCATTCACCATCACTACACTCGGGCTCTCTCTGCTCCCCTACTCTACCCTACCCCATTCCCACCCACCCCCACATCAATTACATTTATACCTAAGCTGGACCCACCTACCATCCAATCACACAACTCCTCCACTCAACACCCAACCACTCAACACACCAACTAACAGACACGCAACAATCTTCACTACCACCACAAACTCCACCCCCTCCTGCCTTCTTACTCACACCTCATCTCCCCATACTAAGTCCACACCCTTCCATTATCCCAATTCCAAATACCCATAACTGCCCAGGTTCATACTCCCCTACTCTAACCTAAGATTTCTACTTCCAAATTCTGACACCCTTGTACTTTCTACCTCTCTCTAGTTCTAACACTGTCATCAATTCAGGCTACTCATCTACCTCCCCCACCCTCTCCTTCTACATCACCCTTCTCTCCTACCCTCCCTAGCTATTCTGCAATCTGCTGTAGTGTTTATAAAATGGACTTAATCTTACAAAATAAATGGATCCTCCTCACCACACAACATAGCCCTCATCACTACCAAGTCCACAAATATCTCCACAATCTAAAAAAGAAGCCCATAACTAGCACTTCCCCAGTTCTCTGCTTCCTAGTCCTAGGTGGTGATGTACACCCTAACCCTAGCCCATCTCCTCCCAACCATAACTGCTCTAATTCCATTAAATCCCTAAAATTCAGCACAATTAATCACCAAAGCATTAGAAATAAAATTCCACACCTGCATGCATGGTTGAGTCAACACAAACCTGATTTCACCGCCATTACTGAAACCTGACTAAAACCATCTATCAAAAACTCTGAATTTCTTCCCTGAAACTACTCCTGCCTCAGGGCTGACAGACTTCATAAAAAATGTGGAGGCATCTCCTTACTATTCCCAAGTACCTTTACAGTAATTCCCTATTCTAAACCAATTCCTCTCTTTTCCATTGCAGAGCTGCTTGCCACCTTCCTAAAACTAAACAACTGCAAAAACCTATGCATCATAGTCATAACATTCCCCCAGGCAACAACACTCCAATTCTAGAAGAAATTCCTGCCTGGACAACCAACAACATAAAAATGAAACTATTATTCTAGACAACGTTAATATCAATAGGCTTGATATCTCCAATAATAACTCCTCCACTAATATCAACCTTGACATTTACACTCAACTAATCTCCAACATCACCAGACCAGACAACAAACACAACAAAGGTTCAGTCTTGGATTGGATGTTGGTTACTGATCCTGACAAAATTACCTCCTCCGACACACTCCCTGACAGTATTAGCGACCACTCTCCAGCATTTATAATATGTAAGCCCAGCTCATTACCAAATATTCATCAATATCGACATACCAGAGATCTATCTCACTTCTCCCCAAATACCTTCAATGACATCCTGCAGCACACTAACTGGGGTCATCTGAAATCTCTTTCACTCAATGAAGCTGTGGAATTCTTTAATTCTATATTTCTCAGGATCATAAATAGTCTAGCCCCACTCTGGCTAAAAAGAAATAAAGCAAAACATGCTAACTGGCCTGCAAAGTCCACAAAGCAAGTTATGTCCTCTAGGGATAAAGCCTGGAAAGCCTGGCAAAAAAATAAAACACCTTCCAACGTCATGCAATACAAACAACTCTGCAATCAGGCCAAACGCTTAGTTGTCAAAAATAAAAAAGAACAGCTCCAAGCTATCCAAGACCAGCATAAAAAACCCAAGAAATTCTGGGTAGCAATTAACTCCCTAGTCCACCCAGGTACTAATAATACCACATGCCCAAACCCAGAAAAAACTCCCTCAGAGCTAGCCTCACTCTTTAATACATACTTCATTGACACCATTGCCAAACTTACCACTACCATCCCACCCATCAGCCCAGTAACACCATCAGAACATGCCCCTTCAAATCCTCTACCTATTTTTTCACTATCACCTATTCCCACATCTACCATCCAAAAACTTCTTCATAAACTAAAACCATGCACTAACACCCCAGATAACATACCTGCAGAATACTTACAACTTGCAGCCTCCTCCATTACCTACCACATCAACATTCTTCTCAATAGGTCCATTCAGGAATCATGCATACCTAATACCTGGAAAAAAGCATTTGTCCTCCCTCTTCGCAAAGGTTGGTGCAAACCTGACATCTCAAACTTCCATTCCATCACCATTCTTTCCCCCATTTCTAAAATACTAGAGAGGTGCATTCACACTCAGCTCCTAAGTCACTTGGTAAAACGCCAGCTCCTTTCCTCCACTCAACATGGCTTTAGGCCCGGGCATAGCACCAACACTGCCCTCATTTCCTTCTTAGACACAATACATAGAGATCAAGATGCTGGCTCCTTTGTCTCTGCCCTCTTTTTTAATCTGTCAAAAGCATTTGACACCATTTCCCACACCCTATTGCTCACTAAACTCTCTGACATGGGCCTATCTCCCCCTACCCGAAAATGATTTACTAACTATCTCAGCAATAGGCAGCAATCTACTATATGGCAGCACTCTCCCTTCCCTTTCATCAATACAAATACAGGGGTTCCCCAAGGTTCAATTTTGGGTCCCCTCCTATTCAGTATATTTGTCAATAACTTTCATACCACTCTCACCCACTGCACTGTCATCCAATCTGTTGATGGCTCAACTATCATCTGTTCTTCAAAATCTTCCACTGTATTACAGCATCTCACCCAAGAAGCATTTACCTCCACCGATACCTGGATGTCTCAGAACCATATCACCCTCAGCCCCAATAAAATAAAACTCTTAAGATTCACCCCTACAAAATCTACCCCTGTTGACAAGTCACTACTCACTGTTCACTCCCAAAACAGCACTATCATCAAAGTTGTCCCTAGTACCAAATTGCTAAGCATCATCATTGATGACAAATTAACTTTTGACCTTCACATCTATAATAACATAAAAAAAACCATCAAAAGCTTGTTGCCCTTTATAGGCACAACTATTTTCTTAGCCTCTCTACAAAAAAGGCCCTGGCATCATCTTTCCTGCTTCTAACTCTATTATATGGTGCCCCTATCCTTACCAATCTACAATCATCCTTAAAAACTAAACTTGACTCTTGCTACAACAAAGTCACAACATTTTTCACAAATGCTAAATTTTCTACCCACCACTGCTCCTCTCTGCATTATCTAAACTGGCTATAATTCCCTCACCATCTCACTTATCTACAACTAAATACCACCCACAAGATAATATATCGACCAGAGACCTGCCCTTCTCTCCCCTCCATACTATGTACCATCCTAATCGCCACCTCAGGTCTGCAAACAAAATGCTAATGGCTGTTGAGAAACCCAAGCTCTCAGCTAGCCAAATGTTGTATTTTCATACTGTCTCCAAGTTGTGGAATAATCTCCCTCTATCACTCACGGCAATCAGCAACCCTGGTTCCTTTAAAAAATCCCTCAAATTACATCTTTCCTCCCACTGGCTATGCTCCTGTACCCCAACATATAACCCCAACTAGTGACTTCTCTCTTTCCAGTCTCAACTTTAACTATTCTATAACAAACATCTCCTCTCCTTCACGCTACCATACTGACCTCTTGCTGTCTCTTTAACCTGACTCTTTCTTCCTATATCCCTGCTGCTACCTCCTTTCTAAACTGTAGTCACCCCACTCTAATACTCTACAAATACATTTCTCATGTGTTATTTAAATTCTTGTCATGTTTTACTGCCACATTTATACCTGATTGTAATCATTATCTATATTTTTGCTATTTTTTTTCTTCTTAAAATCTGAATGTACTGCTCATATCACTCTGTTATATGTATTATTATTTACTTTGGCATGTAATTAATGTGGAGCTTTTCTCCCCGGGCCACTACTGAAAACTGGCTCTTTATAGGCCTAGTGGACTTTCCCAGTTAACAAATGCAATAAATAAATTAAATATAATATATATATATATATATATATATATATATATATATATATATATGCATATGCACGCAAACATGCATTTGAAAGGTGGCTCAAATATAGTATAAAGTGTGTAGATAATAGAATTGCAAAGTTCTTCCATAACAAAACAGGAAATGCTCTTCTTCTTATACATCACTTGTGCAAATGTAATGTATCAGAGTTTCACAGACAGCCTTGAAGCATTGTATAGCTCTCTCTGTAATGTGGTAATACACTTAGCAATGATAAGTAGTTGGCCTTTTCACTTCATATTGCATTGCATTACTCTAGCGTAATTTAGCATCACAACTCTGAAACATAGCCAGAGCAAATATTTGACACTGATTTTGATCATATGAGTAAATCATAAATATATCTGTACTACCTAGACATTATAACATGATTTAAGAGATTTTAAGAACTTTATTATGGGAATGTCTTTTTTTATTTAATTTTCAGTATATTTCTACTTAAGATATATCCAAAATGTATCATATATATATATATATATATATATATATATATTTTCCCAGGGAAAAGATTTAATAAACTTAAACACAAATTTAAGCTGGGGCCCCCCCCCCTACCTAAATATACCAACTCCGAGATCACACCATAGTGGAGGAAATGGCAAAGTCCCGAAGATGGCCCACTGAATTTTTTCCCTACGAAAAAATTTGATGTTCCCTGACTTCACTATTTTGCCATTTCGACAGTATTGGATCAACTAAATAGCATTCGCTATTTAGTCCATTCGATAGCGTCATATAGACCCGTCTACTTCATATGATTGAAAGCTTATATGATCGACAAACTTTTCAGAGAGACCAAAACACCTAAAGCTCAAAACACCAAAAACTCATTTGGTCGAAACTCATAACATCAACACATGAAATTCAAAGCATTATGCCCTTCCCCACTGTAGAGCAACCCTGGAGTTAGAATAAATAGATAGGGTTGGTGTGGGGGGCACAGCTCCCCACATACATAATAAATTTTAAACATACATGTGGATATTTATAAAAAAATTACAACATTTATCTAAATAATGTGGGGGCTCTGCCCCCCCAACTATTTATTCTAACTCTAAGGTCACGCTACAGTGGGGAAAGGGCATAATGCTTTGAATTTCATGTGTTGATGTTATAAGTTTTGACCAAATGACTTTTGGTGTCAATGAAATGAGTGTCGATCATATGAGCTTTTGATCATATAAAGTAGACCCATATATATATATATATATATATATATATATATATATATATATATTTTATATATATATATATATATATATATATATATATATATATATATATATATATATATATATATATATATATATATATATATATATATATATATATGTTTTTTCCATGAATTAAGTTTATTCATGTCACAACAAAGAATGCATGAACAAGACCTGGTAATATAGCATGATGCTTAGAGTAATCGTGTATAAATAAACAGTTACCAACAGATGTAGAGCTGATTTCCCACATTCTTACCTTGTGCACCATATGAGAGTAAGCATATCAGTCAAACAGAGTGCTAATGGGTCACCATTGAAGGTTATTGACCTTACTTAGTTATGCAAAAAATGTAACAAAAGCATGACCTAATACTAGAGCAAGCAATGCTGCTGTAAAAGAAGTATTTCAGCACAATCTTTTTCTTATTATGGATATGGTTAATGAATTCTTGTTGTTCTCAGTGACATTCGGTCAACAAAACTCAATCAATCAAATGGGCATTTGTCAACATTTTTTAACATGAGGGTAAGCCCTTCATACCCCATCTGTCCTCAAAAAGGGCTTCACCCATTACACCTTCTAAAAGTAATATAACTAATTCCAAGGTCACAATATATCAGGGAAAGTTAAAACTTTTCATTTGTTGTATGTTTGATTTATCTCATTTGATCATTTAAATGTCAATGAAACGTGATTCAAATGCAAAAATGAGTACCTCTATGATGCTTCAAGAATGGACAGGGAAGTAAATACATGAGTATGTGTATTGTTTTCTGAACATATTTTAATTTTCTTCCAGAAGGCACTTTTCTGTGCATTGATGTCTTTAGGATAAATATATTTTATTTCACAAAATAAAGAGACCTTCATCGTAACTATTGGCTTTAACAAGTCTGATAGTCGAAGTGTTTCACTTATTTTTTATTTTCATACAAAGCTTCATTTAAGTTTCACCTTGGAGAGACAAATGGTTCCTTTAAGCTGACTACCTTTAGCTATAAAACTCATTTGCCTCCCTTTTCTGCTTCAGCAGTTTTCCATTTTTGATATTAAAGACTGAATTTATATAAGTAATGTCAGAGATGAAGGGTATTTTCTGGGTCTCTGTCTCTTTTCTTTAAAAAGCATGTGACTCCCCCCCCCCCCCCACTTTTCAATCAAGATTGAGGTGTTTCCTTTCAAATGTAGGTAAAAACTTGTTCTGAAACAATGTAAGCATGCATTATTTTTGTTTCCAAGTCGGTCATTTATCCTTCACACTGCTGCATTACACTATAGGCATGGAATAATATTCATTTACATATATAACATCTTCGTCAGACAGTTAGTAAAGGTTGATAACTGATTTCTTGTTTGCAGTAAACCCAGCACAGCATAGAACAGTTCCTGTTTAGCATGTTGTCCTTATATACCAGAAGATACTTGTGATGCGCACTTGAAAAATAGTTAAATATAAACCCACATTTTCATATCATAATAGTCTCTTATTTTTATCCTGGGAAGCTGAAATTACTTAAAATCAAGCTAAGCAGTAAAAAGCATAAAAGCAAATTATAAAAATAATGGTGTGTCATAATTAGTGTAGAATTTCATAAGCACCATGATGTCTCAATTGACATTCTCACTTCTCATTGTCTGTGTCACTCCTTTGTCACTCCATTATCTTTGCAGCCCATGTCTGTGTGAAGCTGGATAAAAATAGAGTTGCTCATAACCTCTGATCAGGTAATTTACAGACTTATTCAGAGTTTGTCTGATAAAAAAATCTCAGAAAACAATCTGTTCTAAGACTCTTCATCCACAGCTTGTCTATTTACTGCTAATCATTCACACCTAATCAACTGCCTCTGCAGTACATGTTGGCACATCTATGCTTTTTTTTTTGGATAACTGGTTAAACCTTCTAGGCAGCGTGCCTGTTTGGCAGACATGAACCCAGGGTACTGTTTGGTTTAGCTTCTTATAGCTGTAGCAGTTTTGTCAACATTAATTTGATTTGAGCAGAGTGAGAACATTTGTACAAAGATTCCAAATAAACATGAGAATGCATGCAAAAATGCTGGGAATTCTAGGGTTACAAGGAAAAATGGCACTTAAAAAGGCTGAAAGGCCTCTAGCCCTACAAGAAAAAATACATCTGGTCGACATGATCAGGCAGGGGTCTGTTTCCGGTCAACATGATCAGGCAGGGGTCTGTTTCTGGTCAACATGATCAGGCAGGGGTGTGTTTCCAGTCAACATGATCAGGCAGGGGTCTGTTTCTGGTCAACATGATCAGGCAGGGGTCTGTTTCCAGTCAACATGATCAGGCAGGGGTCTGTTTCTGGTCAACATGATCAGGCAGGGGTCTGTTTCCAGTCAACATGATCAGGCAGGGGTCTGTTTCTGGTCAACATGATCAGGCAGGGGTCTGTTTCTGGTCAACATGATCAGGCAGGGGTGTGTTTCCAGTCAACATGATCAGGCAGGGGTCTGTTTCTGGTCAACATGATCAGGCAGGGGTCTGTTTCCAGTCAACATGATCATGCAGGGGTCTGTTTCCAGTCAACATGATCAGGCAAGGTTCCTCCATAGGTAAGGGGATAATAAGCAAGGAAACTAAACCATCCATTACTTTGGTGGAATGACAGAATTTTTTAGCGTAAGGTTTTCCCAGTACTTATGTAATCTGCTTTTTCTTATTTACCATAATATTTACTTTTCTTATGCCATGGTAAAATTATTGAGTTTCCTTGAACTAGATGAGCCATTTGAATGATTATTATTTCATCTCTTTCTAAAAGGTGCTCTCCTTCGAATGGGCAGATTCTAAAAAATCCCCCATTCTGTAAACTAAGAAAGGCAACAGAATGAGGGAGCAGAGCATATAGAAGAGTAACAAATGGGCAAGATAGACAAGAGAAGATGACAGGGAGTGTAGCCATGAGCATTTGTTGAGCAGGTGGAAGCAGCAGTAGATTACAATCACTCAAGAAGGGTCAGTCAATATGGACTTTAGTCAAATAGCTAAAAGGAGAAAGTAGCAAATCAAAAGAAAAACATGAAATGAAAAATGGTTTGTAAGAGAAGTGAAGGACTAAGATGCATCAGGTGTGTGAGGTGTGATATATATGAAAGTGCACCTGAAGGTCCCATAAGATGGAGATGAGAGTAAGGAATGCAGGAGTGGGATGCTGAAAGCTAAGAACATGAACCTCAGAGGCTGTGTCACTCAACAGTAAACAGAGACTTGGAGTTAACAGCACCTGGATAGTTGAAGTGGACCAGAGGATGAAAAGGAAGGCCAGGCAGGAGATCAGAGTAAGAACCTATGAGACGGAAGTGAAAACAAAAGTAAGAAAAAGGAGGGGGTTCAACTACAAAAAAAAAAAAAAACTCAAGTATGAAGATGGAGAAGAAGAGGAGGTAGACAGACCAGGCCAGGATATACAAGTTGAGTCAGATTCAGAAGAGAATGGACAGACTGATACATGCAAGACAGAGAGGATTCAACAGTAAGGAAGGGAGAGAATAAGGAAATGTCAGTAGTAATGAACAAGGCAGAAATAAATAAATAGCAAGATGACCAAGCAGGCAAACAGTAGTGTTAGGCACTTACCTTTAGGAACTTGGAAAAATGAACACAGTTGTGAAAACATGTGGTTTCAGAAGATTCAGATCTGGTGCAGAGTAGTAGAATGGTTTATGACTTACAAGGCAATAGGGCTAGAACAGACAGCCTATTAAGGACTGCAGGAGGTATGGCAGGTAAGAAGGATGAAGAAGGAGTCCTAGCTCAAATCACAAGGAATGTCACATGAGCAGGCTAGTCAGAATAAAATAATAAGTGACAGTGAGAACTGTTCCAGGGCTGAGAAAAGAAAGGACAAACCAAGAAATGAGACAAATTCTCAAGCATAGCATGAAGCAAGAATGGATCTACTTTATAAACTTGAAAACTAACTGCACAAATGTCATCAACTTGCTGCCAGTTGCTTGACTCACTGTATACTCATGATCAGCAGCAAGTTTTTTGAAGGAAAGCAAGCCCCCTGCACCCCCTTAATGTGAAGTCTCTGCACCCATACCCCAGCCTATAAGTAAACTGCTTCCTAGCTCACACAAATTCAAAGTACATTTACAAACACAATCTATGTAGTCACATTTCTCACAATGTAATGTAGAAGTAAGCATTCAGCTGCAAGCAAATGAGCAACACGTAGCTGAGCAGTAAGTAAAAGATAACCTGTCCGAATACATTGTGGACACAAATGACTTGGCAGGGAATACTACACAAAATGTAGACAGTATATCACAGGAAGTGGTAAGGTCCTGTAAAGAATCAAGGTGTGCAATAGTCTTTTTTGAAAGTGTTACCTGTGCTAAGTTCTTACAAGTAAGAAAAGATAAGACCCAAGACTACAATGCTCAGCACATGGCTGTGGACCTCTGAGTGACTTAGGGGGCATAACAAAGGGAAAACCTCTTGTAGTACTGATAGATTTCACATCTGTCCAGGTGAGAAGCCTTGCTGAAATCCGGAATGCAAATGTATATCAGGGAAACTATACTATTAAGCCAAGGAAGAAGGTGGTGGGGAATAGATTGATAGGCGGACAAATGAAAGGCAGTAGGAAGGCTCAGGTTAACAAACAAAATTACATGTAGGTAGGTAAAGGAATCATTAAAGAATGCAGCTGATAAAGTTAGGTACAGGTATAAAGATAATGTGATATGGGGCATATGGAGTTAAAATGATAAAATAATAAATCAAGTGGAAAAAAGACAGAAAAAAGGCATGTAGAAAGGGATGGAGGTCAGAATAAGTAATATTAGGAGTTTATGCAAGAGAATGGGAATCTTCAGATAGTGGCACAAGAGAGTAAAGCAAGCATAGTAAGATAGAAATCTAAGTAAATAAGGTAACAGAATATTATGTGAGTATCCCAGTGTATATGTTGGTCTGCGAGGGCAAAAAGTCCAAGATAGGTTAAACGACAGCAGACTGTATCAGGCAGAGCATAAGCTGTCAGGTACTTCAGACCAGAAGAGTAGAGTAAGGAGGAGATGAATCTCAGAGGTCATAAAGAGCTTGCTTACTAGTGGTAGAAAAAGGGTGAGATCTGGTGGTTAAATAGAGTATAGCTGCAATATATGCTGAATGGTAAATAGGTAAAGAAGACTTTGGATAAGTAAAAAGAAAGGTTGCTATAATGGAAAACTTTAATATCCCAGAAACACACAGTTGCATTTCTACATCAAACCCAAATAGAAAAAGAGAGAGAGAGAGAGAGAATAAAACTGGGGATATATTAGAACAAGGAGGATAAACTCAGTAGAGGAAGTATAATGAAGGGTAAAACATTGGATGTTGTACTTAAAATAAGCTAGGAGGGTCTAGCCCTGCAAAATAAATAAATAAATAAATAAATAAAATAATAATAATAACATTTAAAAAAAGGCTGAGTGTGCTGTAGCGAAAAAAAAAAAAACAGATTTGGCCAATGGTTATCACAATGTGATCTCTGTTTCCATAGATAAGGGGACTAAGAGGAAAGCAAACAAAGTCAAAGTGAAACTACAGAAAAACAGTCTACATTATCCTAGTAAATCTTTTTGAAACTGAAATGGGGACTAAAGACAAGTAAATAAAGCAGTCAGTTGGTAGACAAAGATAAAGAGATATATGCAAGCAACTAAGGAAAGAGGCTAGGAAAATAAACAAGGAAAGGAAAAGAAAAAGGTCAAAGCATTTCATTATAGAGGATAAGGAAGGTAGGTGTTAGAGGTCAAGGACAAGGACATTTGGGGAGTTTAAGAAGAGGGAAGAGAAAAAGAGAGTAGGCCAGAGTATGAGGAAGCAAAAATGGGACTACACTTGAAGTATGCACTGCAAAGCAAATCAAAAAGAAGATCTAGTAAAATGAATAAGGGGAGAGAATGGGCTCAGTCAGTGTCAGCAGCATGGCAGAAGCATGCTCACCTTTGGTGCAGAAGACTGTGGGTTCTCTTAACAGATCAAGTTGATTGATTGATTGCAGTGCAGTCTAAGGGGATGCTGCATTCCTGAGTTCATAGCCCTTTTGTCTGAGATGTTAAACTGAATAATCATTTGCTTGAGTTGGTTTTAGTTCAGGTGGATGCAAAATATCCCATGAGCCTTGGCCAAATTTACCCTAGTAGTATAAATACCACCTCAGGTTTCCTTTGAAGAGAGGTTACTATCCTAGTATGACTAGCCTGGTCAACAAATGGATAAACAAATAATTTCACTGATAATGGAAAGAAGGAAGGTCAGCAGAGCTGCAGCAACCAGTCAGAGAAGGGGGAAATAGTGAACAAGGAAGAGACAAACATTTTCAATGAATTCTTTGTCTCCATTTTTACAACACAGAAGGGCAAAAGCCTGCCAGGTTGGGCATGAGAATGGAAAAAGAAGGAGGACATCTAACAGTCATATACCAGGAGAAGCTAATCAAAGGAAACTTAAGGAGGTAAAAGAAAACAAAATATGTGCTCCTGACACTGACAAAGTGGGCTGAGAAGCTGCATCTATGACTTGAGGTAGGAAAGTGTAATGTAATTCATCTGGACACTAACAGTCCTAAAGTGGAACACCAGCAGGGAGAAGAGACCCTCAGGATTCTAAATAACCTGACAATTGCTTTTGCAGATCCCATAGTGGGACACTTTAACTGTTGACTCGGGTAACAGGAGGCTGAAAGGAGATCACAGTGGTCCATTTCACAAGAAGAAATTAGAATTGGCACAGTAAATTACATATCCTTCAGTTTAGGAAAGTCATGAAGACAATACTGAGGGGAAAAGCTGACTTGCTTCCTAACAAGTGATAAGCTGTATGATAATACCAAATCAGTTTGCAGAAAACAGATTGTGACTTAGTGTTATGACTGATTTATGTTGGAACTTGACAAAGGAAACCTAATTGAGGTTATATATCCTGCCGTCAGAAAAACCTGTGACTCTCTCCTTCACATGCAACTGAATGGATTTAAGAGTATGAGAGAAAATCATCACGTGAGCAGGATGGTAAATGGATGACAAATCAGAAGAATAGTATTTAAGAAAACCCTCTCAAATTAAATCTCAAAGAAAAAAGAAGGGCTTAATGGGGTATTAAATGGATTAGTCATGTGACCAGTGCTCTTTAATGTCACTATTAGTTATCACAAAAGTAACAAAACCAATTTCCAGATGGCATTGAGATAGAAGAGACAGTGGATGACAGTGAAATAAGCCTTAAAATGAACTGCAGGAGACTAGCAGAGTGGACTTAGGCACTGCAGCTAAGACTTGATGTAGGAATGTGTAAAGAACTTCACCTGGGCACTAATTGTCCTACGGTGGAGCACCAGCAGAGAGGAATGACCTACAAATGTACTGACTGATAAAAAGACCTTAATGCAATAGATGTAGTTGAAATGAAGTACCATGTGCCAACTGAGAAAGCTGTAAGCATGGAGGTACAGACATGATTACCATTTATTATATATTAAACTCTGTATTTCTTTGCATTGTTCTTAAAAGACAGGAATGGTAGAAAGGGTCATCTTATGCCAAGGGTATGATTTGAAGCTCAGGGATATCATTATAGCATTAGGTTGTTGTTTTGGTTCAAAGCAGGTACTTTTCTATCAGGATTAGAGTCAAGGATAAAACAAAGAAGATTCCATCCATCCATCCTCAAACCCTTTTTCCCATTTTGCACATAAGGTTGGGGTGTCAGTTCAACACTGACAATCATCTCGAGCCAAGGTTTACACTGCTGGGTGGTAAAACAAAGAAAATTGTTTGCAGCAAAATGTTCCAACAGTTTTCTTCCTTAAGGGGAATGCAGAAGAAAGTTTGTCTTTTATTCCAAGGGAACCCTTAGTAAGTGTGCTTCCTCCATGGGCCAGTCCTTCTGATATAAGCCCTAGAGAATGTGACAGTCTGTGAATGGATCTAGTTGAGCAGCTCCAGAAGGCAAAACCTTTCTTGCCAGGAAGTGTATTCTTTTGCCAGAGATAAAACCAGTATGTGTATACTTTGTCCTTTTTTTTTAAACTGAGATGAGGGTCCTCACTTGCCTCCATACCATTTTCTCCCATAAAGACAGTGACAGAAGCTATGGAAGAATTAACAGACTCCTTGGAAACTGAAAAGGCATTTATTCAGACCTATGGTGGCAGAAGGTGGATGTCAAGGAGGCCTGTCTACAGTAAGAGTCAGAGGCTCTAGCCTTCAGGAACTCCTCCTTTAAGTAAACTTTCATAGAGGTTGTCTTGTGAATTTTGAGTGTAAAAGGTAGAAGCTGCATTGTGAAATTTGACTATATAAAGGGTCTTTTGTTAAAATGATTTATTTTCTTCTGGTATAGTGTCATGAGGCAACGAAGTACAGTTAATTTATGAAAATTAAGTGAGTTAAAGTACTTTATCAGTGGCTTTTTTAGGGAAAACAACTGCCCTGTTTATTTTTGTCTGTTGCTGGGGGTAAGGGATGTATTTACTATGGTATCAGTGACCAGTTTACCATGGGCCAGGAGAATGTTAGCAAATAAGCATGAAGGTTATATGCATGCATAGCTCTACGACAAGGAAACTGAGTGTACGGTTCAAAAAGATATACTGAACAGTCTAGTAAGATCATTATACCTGGAATTCTTGTCTGAGTACATTCTATACTAGCTAAGAGTTTGACATATTATTCTGACAAAGTTATTGTAATTGTTTCATGTAATTTTTCATTTGTTTTGTTTTCTGAACTTAAAAATGAGGGAGAAAGGATACTACATACTTTGGATGTCCACAGACAACTCGGGTACTATCCTAACAGACCTAAATCTTTCAGGTCATCAGATCAATTGTTCATTTCTTGTGAAGTTAAGGAAAAGAAATAATCGGTGTCAAGACAGACTATTTGCAAATGGTTGTCTAAAGCAATTACATTTTGCTATACTCAGAATGACAAACCTATTCCAGGGAGGATCAAACCCCACTCTACAAGGACCTTGGCTTCTTCTATGGCTTTTTGAAAAGGGTTGAATTCTAGAAGAATTCTAGAAGTTGATACTTGGCCCTCTTCTATATATTTTACAAAGTACTATAAGTTGTATGTTTTCCTCTAGGTCTAGATCATGCTTTGCTAGGTCCATTCTCCAGGCCTCCTGGACCCTTCTCCTTCCACCTCCCAAAATATAGTTAGCTATGGTAATCTACCCATAGAGCTAAGACTACTGCAGCAGTGATCAAATATGAAGAACATGAACTTACCATAATAGTAGATGTTCAGATAATCTCTATGCAGTAGCCACTCCCTCCCTCCATCTCCATTATTTTTGGTGTGTTTTTTATGCCAAGATGTAGACATTTATTTTCATTATTACTAGCCTTGTCCTTTCAGGGCTCAGTCTCCCTCTCCCTGCTTGTCTTTTGGTCAGCTCAGCTCAAGTTATTTGACAGTTTGGGTGTGTGGAAGGTGCCCTGAAGCTTTGGAAGCTGGCTGGCTGCTATATCCTTGGCAAGATATAACCTATATAACTAAAGCTACTGCAGCAGTGATCATTTGAACATCTACTGTTATGGTAAGTTCAACTTACACAACTGTAGTTTCCAAGCATTCACTTCTTCTGTATAGTCTCCATTGCATCACACAGCTAATTGTTGTTAATGGTTTTATACTTATGTTGTTGAATCTACTTGCATATAGTTATATATTCAGATTCTGCTCATACACACAAATATTTCTAGCACAGTCATTAATGCCCTTCTAACTTGCCAATATGGTAAAACACTTGTTCCCATAATAAGTATCCAGGCTGTTCTTAAAGATATCTAAACTAGTACTTGCTTTAATGTAATTTGGTAGTCTGTTCCATGCACCAGTTACTCTGTCAGAGAACCAATTAGTTGTCCTCTCATTCCTATAGAATCTTCTACATAGGTTGTCTGATGATTCTCTAGTACTTTTGGATAACCCCAAACATTCCCAGAGGTAGTTGTCTCTAAATACCCTATATACCTGAATAAAATCTCCTCTTAGATATCTGTAAGAGCCACTGTACAAGTTCAGATATTTAAGTCTTTCATAATAACTTAAATTTTCACATCCATGGATGCTCTTGGTATATTTCTGCTGTACTCTTTCCAGTTTACTCATGCTTGTTTTCTTATAGGGTTTCCATATTGGTATTCCATACTCAGGTTTGGGTCTAATGTAACGAACAAACAATGACTTCATCAATTTTGATTCCCTAGATTTTATAAATCTGTTTATACAACCTGTATTTCTATAACTATCATTAACCAATTGGTTTATATAATTAGAAAAACTCAAAGCTGGATCTACCCATATACCCAGGTCCTTAAATGAGTCTACAGTTTCAATCACTGTGTGCTGTATTAAATATTCACCTTTCAAATTATGTCTCAAACATCTCACATGCTTAGTTTTTGATGTATTTATCAGCAAATTATACTCCTATGCCCAAATGGTCAATTTAGTCAAGTTATTTTGCAGAAATCCCCTATCTGTAACACATGTAATCAGTTTACCCAATTTCAGGTCATCTGCATATAGACTGTAGAACATCTCAGATGAAAAAGTTAGGTCTGAAAGATACAATCTAAACAAGTAAGGGCCTAGGACAGAGCTCTGTGGGATACCCTTACTGTAACCAAAGATTTCACCTGCCCAGTTGCTGTATGATACTTGCCATGTCTTATTTGAAAGCCATGTAGCTATCCATCTTATCAAGAGTATATCAATACCTAGTTGCACTAATTTATTGATCAGTGTTTTGTGTATGACCCTGTCAAATGCTGAAGTTAAATCTATATAAATTACATCACAGCACAATTTTTCATTCATAACTGTTATTATATTGTAATAGAACATCATGTTACAGGTGGTGATACATCTATTTTCAACACATGCATGCTGATATATGGGTTCAAGTCCCAACCTATCCAGTTCTGACAATAACGTATCCAATATTATCTTCTCCATTATTTTTCCAAAACATGAAAGTAGACTTAAGGGTCTATATGACTCTGGATTTGTCCTACTCCCCTTTCCCTTAAAGACAGGTTTAATAAGCGCATGTCTCCAATCTTGAGGAATCTCTCCATATCTATATGACCAAGTGAATAATAGATATAATGGTACCATAAGTTCTTGCTGAAGTGTTCTCGTGTCATTGTTTCTAATTCCGTCACCTCACTGTACTTTGTTTGGATCCAGTTTGTGCAGTTCTTTTTCAATATAATCTGATTCCAGTACCTGGGATTACCTGGATGTCACTAGGACAACTTATCACCCCTTTTGTGGAGCCAAATTGTTTTGCATAAGATTTTGTAAATATATTTATAATGTGTTGTGTCTGAGAATAAATTTTAGAATCTGCACGCAGTTTATCAAGTCATATGTCTTTACTCCTTCCACATCTTATGTATCTATAAAAAGGTTTTCTATTATGCTCAATATCTTTATATAAATTTTCTTCAAATTTTTCTTGATCTTGTCTCACACTATGCTTAATTTGTTTGTCCAGCTTACTTGTTTCAGTTTTCAGAGTTGTAGTTTGACCTGTCTTCCATTTCTTATATGTTTTGTCTCTCACCTTAATCAGATATCTTATTCTTATGGAAATATATCCCCCAGATATTGTATGCCTAGATCCTGATGTTAAACATTTTTTTTCACTCAAAAAATTTCTCTTTCAACACTTTTCACATTCCATCTGCATTTTTTCTACTGAACACCTCACTCCAGTTAGTTTCACATAGTGACTGTTTTGCTTCCATATAATCTATAATTAACCTTTTGTGCATTGGTTTAGATTTCAGTTTGGCAGAATTATCTAGCAACAAATTAACCTTTATAACCCCATGATCACTGCACATCAATGCTGGTAAAACTTGACTTGAAGTAGCTGTAATTTCTTTAGGAACACAAACAATGCCTAGTATGTTCTGTCCCCTGGTAGTTTTTTTTACAATGTGAAGCAATTGTTATTCCTGAATATACGTTGTGAATTATTTCCTTACTCAAGTTGCTTAATCAATATTATTCCAGTCTGTTTCTGGTAAATTTAAGTTGCCAGCTAATATTATTCTTCCCACCTGTGTTTCATGCAAGAAATGTATGATTTCTTCTAGGTCATCTGCACTTGACTTTGGTGGTCTATACACACCAACAATTGTTATATGTTCCAGGGCTGTCTTTATTGTCACAGTTACACAGTCTATAGTACTGGTGTTATCACTGAATGTGTAATAATCACAATTCTCATAACTATCTTTAATCTCCATCATAACACCTCCACCTGATTTTTTGTTAGAATGTCTGTTACAGTAAAAACATTTATAACCTGACAGAACTAGTTTCCATTCATTGTTCTTTAACCATGGTTCACAAATAATACCAACATCAATCTCGTGGGAATGTAGCAAATTTTCAAATAAAAAAACTTTATTATTAATGCTCCTACCATTAACAACCATCTAAGATGCATCAATTGTTGCTATCTGTGAACTATTAAATTTTTGACCTGGCAAAAATCCTAGCCAGTATTTGTCAAATATTGTAAAATATCTGCTGCAAAAATTCTCTTACCTGATCTTGACAGATACACGCCATCCTGTATGAATGCATGTGTACCCAAAACTAGGCTTGGGTGCTCTACACATTTCCATTTTTTAAAAGCAGGACATTTTTTCCATGTAGGTATTTACCCAAAAAAATCTTTTCATTCACAGTGACCTGACTATCCTTTCTATAAGTGATTTGTGAAAAATACGTCCTAACACCAGTACAAGCAATAGTATCTAAGAGGGCTGTCAGTTCCCGACTAACAGTCAGAGAATCCTTGTGGATGACATCATTTGTACAGACATGAATAAAAACAGATCCATACTTCCTTACATTAAGGCATTCCAAGGCTTGTCTCACATCTTCTATTTTTGCTCCTGGCAAGCATAACACTATTCGATGTTCATTATCTTCTCCATAATTATAAGTATCAGTTCCTCTAATAATTGAATCTCCAGCTACAAGAATATCTTTACTGACCAGCTCTGAAGAATCTTCAGCTTCTAATACAGTAATATTTGCTCTATCGATTGTTATGAAGGATAGATCTTCATCACCATTAGTCTTATTAATCTCACTGTTTTCATTGTGTATTAAATTCTCATCCAGCTGGAATTGTAAATCCACAGCTTGAGTCATGTAGTTAACATCTGTCTTTCTCTTCTTTTTTCTTACAGTAATGTTCTTCAATCCTTCCACGGGCAATTTTGATTTCTTCCTTTTCACCTGCCTCTTGCCTCTTTTTTCTACCTTTTCTTTTGGAAAAAATTATGCCTTTTTCTGTAGACTGAAGGTTTTCTGATAGAATAATGTTATCATTCCTGTAACCTGTGTATTACATAAAAAAGCAGTGCCCTTTTTAGTACATATTCTCTTTACTTAACAGACATTAATCTGTTTCTTTTTCTTCCTTGTTATTTGTTGTGAACTTCTTTCTTTCTTTCTTTCTTTCTTTCTTTCTTTCTTTCTTTCTTTTTGTTTCCTTCTAAACAAACTGGATCCTCAGATTGCTGAATACTTGCATTCACTGTGCATGTATCTTCTTCTCAAGTGGAATAATTGTATGCATTCATGACCTATATATTAACCTATGTACTTTTATTCTGTTACTGTATGTCCTGGATCATGGCAGAAAAGGGTCTTTGAACCAGACTACCCAGTTATCAAAATGAAATATATAAATAAATAAGTAGTTCTAATACTGCTGCCTTTGAGTTAGTACTTATTTTTCCATCAGATGCTTAACAGTTAATGGTAAATATTTATTTGATAACATTTAGAGCATTTTCATAAGTGTTTAGCATTAATGTACACTTAATATATGACAGCAGACTTACCTTACTGACTACCACTGGGTCAGTGTTTAGTCTGATGGAATTGTAGAACAAAACTAATAAGTGACAAAGGTGTCAAATGAAAGCAAACATAAGTCAAGCTTTATGAATGGTTCTAACATGATTTATTAAAATAATCATTGAATCTACATTCTCAGTTTTGCATGCATGGTATCACATCTAGAATGAAAGGTTTCATTTTTTAGCACTTGTTCATATTTGCCTGGCTTTTTACTGTTGGAGTATGTACTTAACCTCACTTGAGATACGCTGAAACATGAATACACATTCTTAAAAAATTATATATTAGAATGTGGGCGAGTGAAAATAAGATGACAAGGAGTGCTTACCAGTCTAAAATACACTAATTTCTAATTCAGGTCTTCTGATAGAAGCGTGCCCTATTGTACATTTTTATTTTTTCTGTTTAGTAAACACTAATGGAACACCTTTGGATACCCTTGATAATTAACATATTGACTGTCGCTTGTCTTCCTCAAGTAGAACAGCATTGACAGAATCACATTAGAAAACACACAAGGTCAAATGTTCATCTGACAAGAAAAGCTGTGTGTTAATTCTGTGCATCAGCATTAGTCACATGAATGGAGCAGAATATGATAGGTTTAAGAATGGAGCAGAATATGATAGGTTTAACAACAGCATCTCATACTGAATTGCAGCCAGTGTCAATGTGGCAAATTCCTTGAGTAAACTGGAAAAAATCATGTCATTTTTAATGTTGCATATGCAAGACAGAGAAGGTTGGAAATGTAATGGTTATGATGCATTTTACTAACATGCTGTCAGGTATACAGCAGGATGTACTAGAATGCATTATTGACTTTAGTAAAGAATTTTGAAAGGCTTCAAAAACGACTGCACCTTAAGAATTTAATTAAATCTTCATTCGGAAAAATAATTTCAAATGAAAAGCACTGAGGTCAAGATTCTAGGAAAAAAGGAGAAAATTTTCTTCAATATGATAGGAATATCCCAAGGGAATGCATGTCTAAGACTAGAAGTGCAGTCAGAATGTTGTGTTTTCTGTATAATTTCTAAAGCAAGTACAAATGTTATTCAGCTTGTTACTAACTACTCATCCTTACTATTATGTTCTGTCTCGATCTGTTCCTCATACAAAAGCAAGTACTATGAGACAGAAACTAGAAAAATGTTATTGAACTATGTGAATGTATTTTTACTACCATCCTTGGGCAAGTAATATCTGATTAAATCTCTGTTATAACTATAACTAAATCTGAGGTTAAATAAAACACTAAGAAGTAATCACATCATAATGGACACCAATGAAAAAACAGAAGTTGGAATATCCTGACAATGGAAGGTCAAATGTAGAACAGCCAAAGAGTAGGATTAACTGTGTAAATCAGGTATGTACTCCATTAAGCCTAATGCTCAATATGTGCCACTATATAGCAGGGGTTTACATACATGCAGTACTTAGCGAGTTCTGCTCCCTGTAGTAGCATAACTCTTCATGTAATATGTATGCAAGTAAGTCTTGATTATAAGTATCAGAGATAGAGCAAAGCCCCTACATGATTCTAGGACACAACATCTATAGACAACAAAGTATTGTTATATAGTAATGTAAAGATGATTGCAAAGCAATTAGCCCTTGCAAAAAAGATGGAGTAACTGCCTGTTCAAGTTAGTTACACAAGTGTAAAGGAAATATAACAGAAGAAGGCATGAATAAGCCCAATTTATGTTGGCAGAGTTGGCAGTTATTGTTAAGCTGAAGACAGGGCAAAAAGATCAGGAAGCAAGAGGGAGGAGAGATGCATCAGCCATAAGGCAGAGGCTAAGAATCAACTAACAGATCCCAACATGTAATGAAGTCTTAGACAGGGACTTATTATGCTGTGTCATTCCTATGTTGTAGTATCCCTTCAAATGTGTACAAGGTACAGCGTTAATGCTAACTTCCTTACCCAGAGACAACCAATGTGCTACATCAGATGATTATTTTGGAACAAGGAATACTCACACCCTACCTCTGTTTGGGTCTATATTGTAACATCGAAGTCTTACAACTTCGAATGTTATAATATCGAACCCAGTAGAGCGAAACACCAGAAAACCGAGCAGTCCGAATAGTGACTTTTTTCCCAGGGAAAAAATCTGCTGTTCTGACAAACATACACACAACACAAGCACACCAAAATAAATAATCCACACACACACTTCACAAAACCCTACACTAAACCATACATGCACCACTAGCTATCCACTTACCTTAACCCAACCCTAACCCTAAGGTCCGTCACTATCGTGCACTCATTTTACCCGCTCCCTAACCCTAATTCACCTACCCCACCCTAACCCTCACGTCCACACAATCGCACACTTACCTGACCCATGCCCTAACCCTAACTCACCTAACCCTCCCTCAATCGGACACTCACCTTCATTCGCACGCTTACCTTAACCTGGTCCGTAACCTTCGCTCCACAGTCGAGGAAATAGCGAAGCTGCAGAAACGGCCCACCGGATACTTTCCTTTGGAAAGTATTCGATGTTCTGCAGCTTTGCTGTTTCCAACGTTCACTCTACTGGGTTTGATATTATAACATTCGAAGTTGTAAGACTTTGATGTTATAATATAGACCCCCTCTGTTTAGTGAAGGAAATGTGGCCCCTTAATCCTCCCTTCCTTGAAATGACCCCCATCAGCTTGGCCATATTATAGAATTGCCTCAGAATAATGACTCTGGAAGGGCGGTCTACTCTTATGTTGCTTCATACTGTAAGCATTGGCAGAACATTCCAGTGCATAGTGTGCACATAGCCGCATTAGTATTTCTGCCCCCTAAGTTAAGACTACCATAAGTTACATTTAACTACCCGAGTATGATATAGATTTGAAGTACTTGGTCTATCAGTAACCGTGTTAATGTATACCAGTTCAGGGGCTCCCCCTGACAGAATTCTAAGTTGATTCTGGCCTGTATCTTCTGGTTATGGCTAACCTTTGCTCACACACTTTCTGATATCCTTACCCTATCTACATGGTTACAAATAATACTACTACCATAAGTCAGATGTACTATCACTTTAAAGCATGTCTTCTTTTCTTACACTTTGCCCACTCTTTATTTATTTTTGTATAGTCACCATGGGTGGAGCAGATACATCAGATTTTGCAATAGCTGGTTTCTGTGTACATACCTCTATAGTCATATTCATTACATTTCATTTTTATGCTTTCTGAGTCTTTAAATCACTCATGTGCCTGAATACTCTGCTATGTCCAATATCTGTATTACTCTCCCTCACCTGTAGACATGCTCTAGGAAATGCTGTGCAACTGTGTACGGCACAACATTTTGTGTCTCTGGATGCCTGCTGTGTATCAGCAGTATGCCAGTATAACTCACTTATACACTATACACCAAATCTGCCTAATCTGCAGTTCTTTTCTGACTCACTCTCTGTGTAATTCACTTACTCAATCTTTAAGGGTTTTTTTTCAAATCCTTCACAAATCTTAACCTCCAGTGGATTTCCCTTTGTTGCCTTTGTGATGCAATTTATGTCTCTGTTATAGGAGTTTGTTTACTTATTTACTTATAATGGGTTTTTGTGGGTAAACTACTGATCCTCACGGATCAATTTCAGGATCAGTCTATGAAATACAAGAAGCATGAGGAAATATAAGAAATGAAAGTTGAGAACTAAATAAAAGAGAATAAATAAATTCAGGCAGTGTCTGGGAAATGCAAGACATATATACAGTGAAAGGATATATACAAATGTGATCAGAGTTAGCAATGAATAAAATGCAATAGCTAAGAACAATTTATCAACAGGAAAAAGAGTTTATGAACAGACTGAGTATGATTCATTTGTACTGTAAAACTGTTGCATTGTAAGTATACTGGAAAGAAACGGGTAGTAGTCTGCAGATAACAGTAGACTAGATAGGGTGAATAAGAGAGGGAAAGGAGAAAGAGCAGAGAAGCTAGGGGATTTGTATGAAATTGTATTGTAGAGGATTCAGTGGGGGGCAGATAAATCAAAAATAACTGCAAGTATTTGACCTTTTAGGAGTTAATTTTTATGTTCGGCACTTGTATACATAACTATACTCCTTCTGGGCACTCTTCCATTCTAGCCCTTTTACTTAAAGCCATGCTTAAACTACTGAAATTGGATATATACTTTTGACTCCTATAAAAGGAGTCTAAAATCAAAAGGTCAGAAATACACAAAAAAAATCCTCCTCAGAAAATTATTAGAATGAAGATTGAACATTTTTCAGCATCTGGGCTTGTTGGATATATATGTATTAAGATTCCAGGTTGAAGGATTAACTTATTCAGACCCTTAAAGTCCTTGCCAATGAAAGCTGAGTAAGTCAACTTGGATTAAAGTCATTTCAAATGAGTAATAATCTACATACACATTTTAAGATTACAACAGCCAAACTCTAGAGGAACCAGGATACTTTCCTGGTTCTCATCAGGTGGGGTAGGAATGTAGACTTTGTAGCCAAAAGAATCAGAGGTGTTTAATCATTAAAAAACTTTAATACAAATCTGGACAACTGTAATGGGAAAAGGATATTAATGATACAGAAAGCATGCTAGACTGTATGGATATCTTTGCAAGTCCATGTCCGTAACTATGATATAGTTTATTAAAGGATACTTAAAATAAAGAGCTGGACTAATTTACTGTCTTATACTAAAGGGGAAAACAACTGCATACTCATGTAATGCAAAACCTTATATTCAGTGCGTAAAGGATGGGAGTCATATATAAACTGCATAGTATGCAGTACATACTTGCCCCAGAATCAGCAATGCCCAGACAGGTGCAGGCTAGGTCTGAATCATAATCACAAGTTGCACATTAGAAAATTTAATGAAATGATCGCACAATGATATGCAAATGAACTGAGGTAAAATGAGTTTCTAATTATATAAAAATAGATGCAAGGTGAATAGTCACAATTCATAGTCTACAGAACATAATGTGCAGAAATAGTGCCTGACTATATAAGGGCAAAGCACACACAAAAAGTGTCATCTTTGTATGTTACAGGAAAGCTCAGAGTTGCATTAGCTGTCATACAACAGTATACTGTAGACATTGGGTCTATATTAGTTTGTCAAAGTCTAATTACAGTGAACAGCTGTTCATCGAACCAAACTCACCAAAATGTCATTCATTGAATGTTCACATTAGTAAACATTTTTCCCAGGGAAGTAAATGACTTGGCCAACATATAGAAATTTGCCCTTTTCCCCACTGTAGTGCAATCTTGGAGATGGTATATATTATTGGGAGGGGGGGTTGATGTACTGTGGTGTGTGTGTCGGTTGGTCTGTTGGCCAAGTCATTTCTTTCCCTGGGGAAAAATGCACACTGATGTTAATGTTCAAGGAATGGCTGTTCGGTGATTTTGGTTTGATGAACAGCCATTAGCTGTAATTTGACTTCGACGAACTGATGTAGACCCATAGTCTTCAAAGCTGCCTGCTCAAACTGCTATGCTCCTTCCGTCATCTGGTACCAACATAAATGGTACAAGTGGAAGTTGGCTTATCACAATTTCAACAGCAAAGAGATTATTGATCATGTTAGAGTCAATCAGGAGATTGTTATGGGTCTTGGTTGACGTGTGCTACCCACAAATAGAATCAATAAAAATGTGTATTCTTTCCATCTCCATGGAGACCAAGGTCTTCAACTTGGCTACAGGGACCTTTCAGAGACTATCTAAGGACACAAAGGATAATTAGCAGGCTTCTGCCTGTATGATACTCAATGAGTTCCTAAATATAATACTTCTACAATTTGATGATCATGTATAGTTCTCTAGCACAGTAGTTTTCAAGCTTTTTACACTTGGGGACCAGTGAAAATAGGAAAATTATTTCAGGGACCATTAAGGCAGAAATAAAAAACATTATTTATAATAAAGAAGCATACTTCACCTATACAACAGTTAATGCGACTTACCTACTTCTCCAGTCAAACGCTAACATATGCCTCCTGCCAAAACAGGACAAGCAAACAAAATTACATCTATGCCAAATGTTAAAGCTGTACTTACCATATAAATACCTGAACATCCCAAAGGAAATATAATAAATCTAGCATCTGAAATCTTTAAAGGATTTCTCACCCTCATAAAATATATATAATAAAAACCCTGTAGATCTCGGTTCTAACTGCGCTACTTAAAAAATGCAGCAGTTTTCGCACACAATTTTGCATGCACTAAAGGTGTAGCAACAAGAAACCATCAAGCTGTCAAAACAGATAAGAAAACCGAAGAACAACAAAAATGTTATTGTAATGTAGCAGGAGTCAGTCAACACTAATAGGTTCATAGGTTCATAGGTAGGTACTAGGCTATTGGCCCTAGGGCCTATATAAGCCTAGCCAAATGGTACCCTGGCTTTTGCCACCCAAGAAAATTATTTTCCTGTGCCCCTGTCAAGCAGAACCACAGAAGTGATCCCATCCAGTCACCAAGATTTTTCTTGAAGAGCACTAATGAGGAGCTTTGTTTGATATAGATAGGTAGTTTGTTCCAGTGTATGGGAAGTCTCTGAGATAGGAATCTATCCCTCCAGCATGTTCTGTTTATTGTGGTGACAAGATTTAGGTCCCTAGAGCATGTCTATAATAGGTCTAATGAGTGATGAGTAGAGGGGACAATGACCTCTTTTTTCCTGGATGAGAAACCTTTTGTGATGAGGTGTGCCACGTAGAAGGATTTCCTGACTACTGTGGCAATGTGATTATCAAAGGAGAGACTACTGTCCACCTGTGTCCCAAGGTCTCTTATCACACTTTCGGTGTTAAGTAGACTACCACCTATGTGGTAGTTCATGGGTACAGAGTTTTTACCAAAAAAGATGACAATGCACTTTTTGGCATTGAGCTTGAGGCCATGGCTTTGACACCAGGCATCTGTCTCAGTGAGGCCCTTTTGTAGGATGTGCACATCGTTAGGAGATTTGATTATGGCTCCTAGTTTGCAGTCATCTGTGAACTTTGTTAGCCAAAGACCTTCTGTGTTAGCCTGTACTTCAGAGAAGTAGATACTAAACAGGAGAGGATCTAGGACTGAACCCTGTGGTACACCACTTGTCACTGGTCTGAAGTTGGATTTAGAGTCTGCTACTTTCACAGTGTGGGTTCAGTCAGTGAGCCAGTTGGCAACCCATCTTGTGACATAGGGATTTATACCTAGTTTAGTGAGTTTGTCTATAATTCCAGAGTGGGGGATGGTGTCGAAAGCCTTGGCAAGATCTAGATAGGCTGTGTGTACCACCTTACCCTCATCTACAGCTTTGAGATGAAGTCTATCAGGTTTGGGAGACATGATCTACCTTTTACAAACCCGAACTGGGTGGGGTCCAGAGTTTGGAGATTACCAATGTCATTGTTTATAAGTTCCATGATGATACGCTCCATAGCCTTGCAGACCAGGCTCATCAGGCTAACGGGGCGGAAGTTCCTGGGGTCTGTGGTGGCTCCCCCTTTGTGGTGTGGGATAACTGTTGCTATGCACCATTCAGTGGGCACAAAGCCTGAGGTGAGGCTATGACTGAACATGGTACTTAGGTGGGGTGCCAGTTCATTCTGTAGTTCATTTAGAACGCAGCCTGGCATGTTGTCAGGTCCCATGGATGCTGTGTTCTTGGCTTTGGAGAGTGTGTTTTTTACCTGTGCAGCCATGATTACAGGTACTTTGCATTCTTCCGGTATAGAGATGGGCCCTTTAGGGGATGAGAGAGGGGTAAAGTTAGCACTGAACCTATCTGCCAGGATGTTGACAATATCAGTTGGTTCTGTATATTTAGTGCCATTGTGCTGTAACTCAGAGCAGATCTGAGTGTTGCCACTGAAATTCTTGACATAGCTATAGAATGCTTTGTGGTTGTCTTTACAATCAGTGGCAATTTTGTTTTCGTAACTAGCTTTGGAGGATTTTATGAGGGATCTCAGCTTCTTACTGAGGCTGACCACAGAGTTCCTCCAATCATGGGATTTTACTCTTTTTTGCAACAGTTTCTTTCTTCTGTTGTAGAGTTTGTTTATAGCAGGGGACCACCAGATTGGCTTCCTTTTTTTGGAGGATAGCATCTTGGTTCTGTTAGGGATTGCACAATCCATGCACTTGTGTAAGTGCTTATAAAGTGCAATTGTATAGGATTCAGCAGTCGTATCTCTATTGTCCATCAGCATGGGTGTCGTGAAGTTTGCCACTTCTGTCTTAAGAAGCGTGAAGTTGGCTTGGGAGAAATTTTTTACGGTGGTTTCCCTAATGGGGGGTGGGGCTGGGATGTGGATGTCTAGGGTGATTTGCTTGTGGTCATAGCTGACCAACAAGCAATTGACCTCTGCTGTGGAACACCGGTTGCCCATGTTGGTAATGACCAGGTCTAGGATATTGCTGCCCCTGGTGTGGGTGTGGATAAGTTGATCCAAGGCATTGGAATTTATGAATTCCAGAAAACTTTGAGCACAAGAGTTGGTACATGAGTAGTTTTCCCAGTTAATGGTGGGGTAGTTGAAATTGCCCATTATTAGGGTGCTAGGTTGTACCCTAATATTTTCCAGTGTATCAAGAAATGAGGAGTGGGAATCCTGGGGCATGGTGGGGGATCTGTAGCAAGCTACAATTTGCATTGCGGTCTTGCCCAGAGTAGGTTTCACTTGGATAATCTCAGATGCATTATGCCGAGCAACTAACCTGGAGGTGTTGATATGCTTAATGAATATGGACACGCTTCTGCCTTTAGTGCTTCAGTCCAAATTAGGTGGCCGAAAGGTGTGGTATGAATTATAGCCTGGTAATGCAGGGGTGCTCTCTGGTGCCTTGAACCAGGTCTCTGTCACTGCACAGATGTTGATGTTCTCCATTTTAAGGAGTGCTTCGAGTGAGTGCATTTTGAGGTTTAGACTTCTAGCATCGAGTAGTATTACCCTCAGATTTTGCTTGCTTGTACCTGTTACGGTGGTGAATTTGTCATTTGAATCTTGCCTAAAAAGGCACTATAGGGGTGGCAAGAGCCTTAGCCAGTATCCAGAATCCCAAGGGCGACAGGTGCAGACCATCTCTGGCAAAGCATCGTGGTTTGTCGATCATGTCATCCCAGGCAGACAGACACTGGATCTCCTTAGAATTATACCAGAAGCTTAGCCAATTGTTGAAGTCAATCATTTTGTCCTTGTACTGTGGTATCATTCTGGGTGATGGCAGGATACTACTCAAGGCTAGGGTCATACCTGCCTGGGCTACAAGATCAGAAAGCTTCTCCATGTCTCTTTTCATGTAGTCCAGGGAGGTACATCTTAGGTCATTCACACCAACATGGACAATGGCAGAGTCATATTTGTATTTGCTGTGGAGTGACCTGAGTGCATGCATTATGTGGCGGATCCTGGCACCTGACAGGTAGCTGACAGTGACTTTCTCCTTGTTTAGTCTGGTGAGTGGAACATCAGTGTGCCTGACTATAGAGTCACCTATGACTAGAGTGTTAGGTATGTTGTTATGCCTTATGGGCTGTGGCTGAGTGGCACAATGAGTTTGTGGGCTATGTGTCATTTGGGTTGTGTTGGGGGGGGGGTGGAGGTTGCTTGTGTTTCTGCTTTGGAGGTCCCTGTTGCTTGGGTAGATTTTTTTGAGAGACTCCACAAATGTAGGTGTGTGTTTTGTGTTTCTATGTGTGTTTTGGTGGTGTAGGTTTTGAGGGATTATGTGATGAGTGTGGTGTGGTGCAAGTGTTTACCTTCTCCTCTTGACTGTCTAGTCCAGTCGTGGGTGAAGTGAGCTTTGCTTCCAGTTTGGTTATATAAGTGCATCTTTCACAGGTTGTAGTGTTGGGTGGTAGGAGGAGAGGGTTGTCTGCGTATATGAGGCAATTGCTGCATTGCCCCAAGATGCCCAGATTCATCAGGTAGACAGGAGAAATCACCGGGAGCTGACCCTTAGACATGCCTGGATAGGTGCTTATTTATTAAGTACTAAAAACTGTTTTTCTCTAGACAAGTGAGGAAAGCTGAGTGCTGTAGTAATTTGTAGCTTATTTAGTGCTTACAATGAGTTCTGAAAAAGTGCTCAGCTCAAAGAAACAGATTTGAGTGCTGAAACTAAAAAACTGGCTAGTTCTAAGAAACAAAATTAAGCTAGAAGGCTTCCCTCCAACACAGAAAGGCTTGGGGGGCTCAGAAGCTTACAAACAGTCCTGGATACAGCAAATCTGTATCTGGACTAGACAACTTATAGGAAAGGCAAGAAACAAACTTAGAATTTTTTTTTTTTTGAAAATTTGAAAAATATTTGAAAAATACTTGCTGAAACAGCACTAACTCGTTGATATGTACCTACTGATAGCCATTGTTCTGTTCACAACTTTTAGGAAATGCTGTCTCATTAAACTAACCAAGGTAGTGAAAATATAACAAGGGACAGAAATCAGATACACCTCTACACTTTAAAAACCAAAACAGTCATAAAAGTGTGGGTACCTAATGGCAGTTCAACTGGTTTCAGTTATCAGTTCTCACCACGTCACAGGAATAAAAGTCCTCTTCAGGAACACAGGTCATAAAGTCCTCTTCAGGAACACAGGTCATAAACTCTTTCAAGTATCCAAGTAAAACGAGACACCGAAGTAAAAGGATAATAATTTATTGTAGTTAGCGCTTTCGCCACGTAGGCTTCATCAGACTTTATACAAAATGAGAAATCAACTTATTTAAAACTAATGAACGAAAACCATTGGTCATAAATTATCCAATGAAACAGCAAGGTCATTAACTCATATCTAACACATGAAAAGCCTATGCTGAAAAATGCTGCAAACAGTTGCCTCAAAGCAATACTAAAAAATATTAAATATATAGCCTAAAATACAATGTCATATAAACTACTGACATATATACAAACATTCAATATCTAAGCTAAAATCTGCACTAAACAAATACATATAATTAAAACATTATGTATGGTGATTAATACGAACAACTAACATATAAACACCTTTGGATGACAGCAACTCTAATGCAGCTGAGTTGCAAACATAAAATAAAAACAGTCTGAACAACAAGCGCTTTAAATACTGCAGCGTGCAGAGAACACATAAAATTCACAAAATGCACTTAACTTATTTAAAGTGTTGGATTATCTAAAATAAAACAAACATCACACTCTAGTTCATGATGTATCCAGGAAAGCAAAAAAGACAATATTAGGTAAACACAATAAAAACTCTAACTGAATACAAACGAAAACAGAACCATGTGACAATAAAAGTCACTAGCCTGAAAGCATAACAGCTTGAAAATCCATTCAAAAGAACCAGCATATATATATTTATATATATTTTGATTGCTAACTAAGCACCTTACTGTTACAGCAGCTCATAAATCCATTATAGAGAGCAGTTTGTGTTAGCTCTCACTCTAGCTTGCTAGGCATTCATCATAGGGTGGTTTACATAATGTTAAAGTAACATAACACACACAATACTATCTACCTAGGTCTCATAGTGGAACCCAAACGCTCCAAACAAGAAGAGGGGTATATGGGAAAGATAGAGCTGGTTGCATATCCATCTAATATATTTATATTGAGTTCATGTATTATTTGTTACTGCTGTTTAAGGACTAGCGCAGAATCGTGCATTCAACAGCGAGTGAAGTCTTAATATCTGCCACGATTGAGTGTGTTGCTATAGTGAGTTTTTGTCAAATGGTGTACCTTTGGTTTATTTTTTAACCTGTTTTACTGCTGATGTACACCTTAAGTGTATGTTACAGCTTGTAACACAATGCTTTCACTTCTATATATGTCAAAGTATTGTGTGTGTTATGTTACTTTAACATTATGTAAACCACCCTATGATGAATGCCTAGCAAGCTAGAGTGAGAGCTAACACAAACTGCTCTCTATAATGGATTTATGAGCATCTGTAACATTAAGGTGCTTAGTTAGCAATCAAAATATATATAAATATATATATGCTGGTTCTTTTGAATGGATTTTCAAGCTGTTATGCTTTCAGATTAGTGACTTTTATTGTCACATGGTTCTGTTTTCGTTTGTATTCAGTTAGAGTTTTTATTGTGTTTACCTAATATTGTCTTTTTTGCTTTCCTGGATACATCATGAACTAGAGTGTGATGTTTGTTTTATTTTAGATAATCCAACACTTTAAATAAGTTAAGTGCATTTTGTGAATTTTATGTGTTCTCTGCACGCTGCAGTATTTGAAGCGCTTGTTGTTCAGACTGTTTTTATTTTATGTTTGCAACTCAGCTGCATTAGAGTTGCTGTCATCCAAAGGTGTTTATATGTTAGTTGTTCGTATTAATCACCATACATAATGTTTTAATTATATGTATTTGTTTAGTGCAGATTTTAGCTTAGATATTGAATGTTTGTATATATGTCAGTAGT
The DNA here is from genome assembly GCF_019279795.1 of Protopterus annectens. Classification (NCBI taxonomy): domain Eukaryota; kingdom Metazoa; phylum Chordata; order Ceratodontiformes; family Protopteridae; genus Protopterus; species Protopterus annectens. Next base: position 1,258,279,318 of record NC_056731.1, read on the forward strand.
TTATATGACATTGTATTTTAGGCAATATATTTAATATTTTTTAGTATTGCTTTGAGGCAACTGTTTGCAGCATTTTTCAGCATAGGCTTTTCATGTGTTAGATATGAGTTAATGACCTTGCTGTTTCATTGGATAATTTATGACCAATGGTTTTCGTTTCATTAGTTTTTAAATAAGTTGATTTCTCATTTTGTATAAAGTCTGATGAAGCCTACGTGGCGAAAGCGCTAACTACAATAAATTATTATCCTTTTACTTTGGTGTCTCGTTTTACTTGGATACTTGAAAGAGTTTATGACCTGTGTTTCTGAAGAAGACTTTATGACCTGTGTTCCTGAAGAGGACTTTTATTCCTGTGACGTGGTGAGAACTGATAACTGAAACCAGTTGAACTGCCATTAGGTACCCACACTTTTATGACTGTTTTGGTTTATGAACTTTTTTCCTGTGTGGGCACCGTGCTCTGTTTGCTGTGTGTGGCCTTTTTTTGCTTTGTTATTTACACCTCTACACTTTGTTTATGTGGAGCAGAATACAACCAACATTTCCATACCACTGCAAGCTAAACCACGCCCCATGCTGTTTAACATGACAGAGAGTACAGCAGTGCTTAACAAAAGCAAAGTCAGTGCCAGATCACTTAATCCCTTTCCAAGGCTATTCCAGGGCCACTTCAAATTATAGGAATGGGGGAAGGGTTTATGTTCAGTGCCATTTACCTTTCCATTTCTGTGAGTGCCATTCATAAATGATGTCACTTGCATCATAGTCCATCCCTACTTCTTTACTCCCTAAGACTTCTTCTCACAAAAGTGGAGATCAAGTAACTTACTACCTTTCAGCAGTGTTTCAGTTTACTGTGTCTTAAGCGCCACTGAACATGAACCTGGGTTTTGATTGGGTATGATCCATGCATATAAGCAGCAATAACTCTTTCACAGACCTGCAGAAAATTTCTGCTGAACCAGAAGTTAAAAAACACTGCTCTAGCACACCATAAGACAGAGTGCTAACACCACTGTTACCGTCTATGACATTGTCTACTCCCCTGAAGTACTGAGTGCTATAGATTACTAACATGTAGCAATAAAGCCCCTAGTCACAAAGGTTTGTGAACAGGAAGGGCTAAGATTCTAAGAACTGCCAGGTAGTGTGTGAGATGCATGCCTTCATAGCCAGCATATTTTCACAGCACCCAGGGAGTTTTCTTGATTCACATATCTGGCAGCCATCTAAGCTGTATCTCTATTTCCTGGATACAGATAATCCACAGAGCCATCCATATGGTGAGAGTAGGTACTTTGGTAATGTGAAACTATACTGCTACATATTTAATGTATCCACAGGTAGCAACCCCCTACACAGATTCATAATCTGTTCCAGGTGACTCTGGATATCCACTGGAACCCTGGCCTATGCAACCAGTATGGAATTCACAGAATATAGATGAAATTCATTATAACACTACGTATGCACAGACATGTGGGCTAAAGTATTGCTTAAAAGTAACAAACAGGCTAATACACTCAAGTGTACCAGCCTTTGATAGCAATTTAGTCAAAAACAAAGCATTTACTGCATTTTTTTCTGTCTGTTTGCAAAAAACAACAAAAAAAAATATTTCTCCTTTCCTAAACTTTCCTGGCTAGTTGTTCCAGTGATCAGATTTTGCTGATCCCTGGGCTTTGTATTTGGTTTCTGTGTTCCTCCATTTTCTTGTTTGGCCAGAGGTAGTTTCTTTACTCACCAGTGGGAGTGGGGAGTACTGAGCTGCTTGTTTTTCCTCAGAGGAGTGGTTAGAAGTAGCAACTAGTAATTCGTCGGCCATTTTGGGTCATTTCCTGTTTTTTCCAGCCCCCTGCTATAAAGCACGCTTTGGCAGGCTTTTCTGGCATTAGAGAACTAGGCATAGCTCCTCGTGGTCCCCTGCAGAGTTCCAAAGCCAGCAGAGAGCAGAAAAAGCAACTTTCTTGATCATAAGTATTTTTAAAACTTTTAGTTTGCATTTTTCGATCTTTTGAGCTTTTCGACTACTGTTTGTGCCTATATTACTGTTTTATTACCTTATTTTCCTGTTTTTTGAGCTTATATTGTTGATTGCACTTGTGGGCTAAAGTATTGCTTAAAAGTAACAAACAGGCTAATACACTCAAGTGTACCAGCCTTTGATAGCAATTTAGTCGAAAACAAAGCATTTACTGCATTTTTTCTGTCTGTTTGCAAAAAAAAAACAAAAAAATATTTCTCCTTTCCTAAACTTTCCTGGCTAGTTGTTCCAGTGATCAGATTTTGCTGATCCCTGGGCTTTGTATTTGGTTTCTGTGTTCCTCCATTTTCTTGTGTGGCCAGAGGTAGTTTCTTTACTCACCAGTGGGAGTGGGGAGTACTGAGCTGCTTGTTTGTCCTCAGAGGAGTGGTTAGAAGCAGCAACTAGTAATTCATCAGCCATTTTGGGTCATTTCCTGTTTTTTCCAGCCCCCTGCTATAAAGCACGCGTTAGCGCGCTTTAGCGCGATTTAGCGCGGAGCTGCTACCGTTGCACACTAGGGCAGCGCCGGTTAATCAGATTTAAACTATTAGGGCTACCTAAAGTCCACTCTTCAAATTTTCCCTTAAAACTACCTTCCTCAAAGTATACTACTGTTCTATTTAGTGTATCCTACAACTATAAATTATCTCTACTTGACTCCCAAGTAGACTATTCTCTATCTGTATAGCGAAGCACTTGCTCCTACAGTACTTATCACCTCGATACAGCACTCTTGTTATAGAAAGTACCCCAAAAAAGCAAACCCCATTTCTCGGTCACCCACATCCCCCAGAACCTTTTCTTACGTTTTTCTGTCTATTCCTTCTAGCATGTCGAGGGATCAGTTGCTAATGTCCTCTCCTGCTCAGCTGGTGAACCTGGGAATATTGAGGCAATGTTACAATTGCCTCATGTACACAGACAACCCTCTCCTCCTCCCACAAAACACAAATACATGCGAGAGATGCAACTACATGGCCAAACTGGAGGCTGAGCTCTCTCAATATAGGACTGGCATGACCAGACAGGAAGAGAAGGTAACCACACACACTATAGACCCAGTCTCACATAATACCATCACAACCTCAAATCATACACATAAACACACAAAGACATACTCGGAGGCTCTGATCAAAAATCTACCAAAACAGCAGAGGCCATCAAAGCAGACACCCAAACAACTACCACCTCAGAACACAACACCTGCAACACATAGACCACACAGTCAGAGTGTCAAGCAGTCACAGCCCTTAAGGCCAAACACAATGCCAGACACACTAGTCATTGGTGACTCCATAGTCAGACACACTGACGGCTCACCAGACTGAGTAAGGAGAAGGTCACAGTAAGCTGCCTGTCGGGTGCTAGAATCCGCCACATAACGCATGCACTCAGGTCTCTCAACAGCAGGTACAAGTACGACTCAATCATTGTCCACGCTGGTGTTAACGACCTGAGACGTACCTCCTTGGACTACATGAAAAGAGACGTAGAGGAGCTCTCTGATTATGTAGCCCAAGCAGGTATGACCCTGACCTTGAGCAGTATCCTACCTTCACCAAGAATGATGCCACAATACAGAGATAAGATGATCAGCTTTAACAATTGGCTTAAACTCTGGTGTCATTCAAAGGGGATCCAATGTCTGTCTGCCTGGGATGACATGCTGGACAAGCCACGCTGCTTCGCAAGGGACAGCTTGCACTTGTCACCCTGGGATTCCGGATTTTGGCAAAGGCTCTTGCCACCCCCATAGTGCCTTTTTAGGCAAGGCTCAAATTCTAAACCTACCACCCTAGAACAAAACAAAGAAAAAAACTAAGGGTAATGCTGCTCAATGCCAGAAGTCTCAACCTCAAGATGCACGCACTCAAGGCCCTTCTCAGTATGGAGAACATCGATGTCTGTGCTGTGACAGAAACCTGGTTCAAGGCTCCTGAGAGCACCCCAGCACTATCAGGTTTTAGCTCATATCATGCGTTCCGCCCCAAAACCCGGACAATACCAAGAAAGGAGGAGGGTATCCATATTCATCAAGGACACCCACACCTCAAGATTGGTGGCATCGCACGATGCATCGGAAACCATCCAGGTGCAATTAACCATAGGCAAGAC
>NC_056731.1:1258288461-1258290961 GCF_019279795.1 Protopterus annectens
CGAGGTCAAGGTAGGCTGTGTGAACAACCTCTCCCTCGTCTATGGGCTTGGTGACTGTCTTGAAGAAGTCAACCAGGTTTAGTAGGCATGATCTGCCCTTAACAAAGCCAAAGTGGGTTGGGTCAAGTGTTTGGAGGTTCCCAATGTCTTTGTTAATGAGTTCCATGATGATGCGCTCCATAGCCTTGCAGACCAGGCTAGTCAGGCTTATGGGGCGATAGTTATCAGGGTCAGTTTTGGCCCCTCCTTTGTAGAGTGGAATAACTGTTGCTGTGAGCCATTCTATGGACATGTAGCCTGTGGAGTGGCTGAGATTGAACAGTGTGTTTAGGTGGGGGGTTAGTTTGTTCTGTAGTTCGTGCAAGACGCAGCCTGGGACACCATCTGACCCCACTGATGCTATGTTTTTGGCTTTTGAAAGGGCTATTTTCACCTGTACGTCTGTGATTTCTGGGACACTACACTTTTCCAGTATTGTTGTGGGCCCTTTTGGGGGTGAGAGGGGGGTTGAAGTTTGCACTGAATCTATCTGCCAGGATGTTGGCAATATCAGTAGGTTCAGTATATTTTGTGCCATTTTGCACTAGTTCAGTGCATATCTGTGAGTTGCCACTTAGATTCTTACCATAGCTAAAGAAGACTTTGTGGTTATCTTTTGAATCCTTGGCTATTTTTCTTTCGAAGTTAGCCTTGGATGATTTTATGAGGGACATTAGTTTCTTACTGATACTGATCAGGGATGTCCTTCCTTCTTGGGATTTGCTTTTTTTTCTGAACTAGTTTCCTCCTTCTGTTGTATAGCCTGTTTATGGCAGGGGTCCACCAGACTGGTTTTCTTCTCTTAGAGGAGTGAGTCTTGGTTTTGCTAGGGATGGTACAATCCATGCATCCTTGTAGGTGCTCATAGAGTGCATTTGTAAAGGTTTCTGCATCTTGGGCAGTGTTATCCTTTAGCGTGGGGGCTGTAAAACTTACTGCCTCTGTCTTAAGTAAGGAGAAGTTTGCTTTAGAAAAGTTTTTCACTGTGGTTTCCTTAGTTGGGGGTGGTGGCAGGGTGTGGACATACAGAGTGATTAGTTTATGGTCTGATCTAACCAGTGACGGGTTGACCTCCATTGTGGAACACCTGTCACCCATGTTTGTGATGACCAGGTCCAATATGTTTTCACCTGTGGTAGGGGAGTTTAGCAGCTGATCCAGGGCATTTGAGTTGATGAATTCCAGGAAGCGCTGGGCCTGGGAGTTTGTACTCAAGTAGTTTTCCCAGTTAATGGTAGGGTAATTGAAATCGCCCAATATCAGGGTGTTCAGTAGGACCTTCATGTTTTCCATTGTCTCCAGAAAGGTGGAGTAGTGGTCCTGGGTCATGAAGGGTGATCTGTAGCAGGCCACAATTTGCATTGCAGATTTGCCCGATGTTAGTTGCACATAGATGATCTCAGAGGTATCATGCTTCTCCACTAACCTGGAAGTGTAGGTATCCTTGATGAATATGGATACACCCCCTCCTTTTGTGTTTCAGTCCGTGTTCTGTGGCCGAAACATGTGGTACAAGTTGTGGCCCAGTAGTGCTAGGGTGCTCTCTGGAGCCTTGAACCAGGTGTCGGTTACTGCACAGATGTCGATGTTCTCCATACTGAGGAGTGCTTCGAGCACGTGCATTTTGAGATTTAAACTCCTGGCGTCGTGTAGCATAACCCTCAGTTTTTTGTTAATTGTGCTATTTATGGAAGTGGGTTTGACTTTTGAGCCTTGCCTAAAAAAGGCACTATGAGGGCAGCAAAAGCCTTGGCCAGTATTCCAAAGCCTAGGGGTGATAGGTGCAAGCCGTCTCTTGTGAAGCAATGCAGCTTGTTGAGCATGTCGTCCCAGGTTGACAGACACTGGATCCTCTTTGAATGACACCAGACGATTAGCCAATTGTTGAAATTTATCATTTTTTTCTTTATACTGAGGTATCATTCTTGGCGAGGGCAGGATACTACTCAGGGTCAGGGTCATTCCAGCCTGGGCTACATGATCAGAGAGCTCTTCCAAGTCTTTTTTCATGTAGTCCAGGGAGGTACGTCTCAGGTCATTCACACCAACATGAACAATGACAGAGTCATATTTGTACTTGTTCTGGAGTGACCTGAGTGTTGCATTATGTGGTGAATTCTGGCTCCCGACAGGCAGCTAACAGTAACCTTCTGCTTGTCCAGCCTAGTGAGTGGGACGTCAGTGTGCCTGACTATAGAGTCACCAATTACTAGTGTGTTAGGTATGTTATTTCGCCTTAAGGGCTGTGATTGTGCGGCACACTGATTTTGTGTTTTATGTGTTGTCTGATTTGTGATGGGAGGTGCAGGTTGTTTGGGTGTCTGCTTTGGAGGTCTCTGATGCTTTTGCAGGTTTTTATTTAGAGCCTCCGAGTATGATTTTATGTATTTATGTGTATTTTTTGCCAGTGCTGGTTTAGTAGGGCTATATGTGGCTGGAGGTGTGGTTCAAGTATTAACCT
>NC_056731.1:1258295961-1258320961 GCF_019279795.1 Protopterus annectens
ATATCAACTCAGAGTTTGCACAATATTGAAGAAAAGGGAAATAGATCTAAATCCCACTGTCACGCATTCTCGAACTAAGTTAATGTTCGGTGATCTGAGATACAGAAAAATAGTCAGCCATTACTCAGGTTGACTGAAATAAATATATATATGTGTGTGTGTGTGTGTGTGTGTGTGTGTGTGTGTGTGTGTGTGTGTATACATATATATATATATATATATATATATATATATATATATATATATATAGATATATATATAGATAGATAGATATTCATATTTAAGTACTAGGCTAGCTACCATTGTGAGCTGTTTTAAGCCTAGTCAGTTTCCCCTTTTGTGTTCAAATTAACGTATCCCATTTGGTTAGAGATTTGCCTTACCCACCCCATGGTCGATAATTATACATTATCCCTAATAAGAATATCTAGGATCATACCATAGATAATTAGAGGAAACCCATGCATGGGATAAAGCATTTAGGAGTTGCCTCTGTCCATTAGTAGTAGAGGGGGCAGTCCTGAGGTAAATTTTCTTTTTCTGATCCATAGATTCAATTTGTGCCTGAATATGGTCAGGGATGAACTTTGCTTTATGTTAATGGAAAGTCACTTCCAAAGCAGCAGTATCCTCTGTGAGATATTCTTGTCCCTCCAAACCATTATGTTAATGTTGCAGATGAGGTTAAGATCCCTAGACCAATTACTTCTGAGGCTATTTGACTTAATGACATGCAGTAAATCCATCAGTTTTGGGTTGGGGAATGCCCTGTATGACAGACACAGGTCACTTCTTAACAGTCTGTGGGATACCAAGTATAGTGACAGGGTTTGGTTCGGTCTATGCAGGAGATGTTGTTTAGGCCATGTATCATTTTAAGAAGGTACTTCTTTGGGCATCTGGACAGATACATGCCAATGGGGGAATTATATTCAATGACTGTCCTAATGAGGGCTGAGTAACGGGTTACAATAACATCCCTAGATCTAGACACAATCCCTTTGTTTATAAGCTGTGCAATATAGAAGGACTTTCTTACAACAATAAACATATGTTGGTCAAAAATTAGGTCACTGTCCACATAAGTTCCCAAATCCTGATCAAGTGTGTCAACTCTTAGGGACATATTGTCAATGTGGTAATTTCTTGGGGTAGATGACTTCCCAAAGGATACAGTAAAGCATTTTCTGGCATTTAGTTTCAGTCCATGATTTTGTCAACAGTTATTTATATGGGACAAACCTTCCTACAGGATGGCTGAGTCATCTGGGGATTCAATGACTGCTCCTTTCTTGAAGTCATCTGCAAACTTAGTCAGATAGAGCTCTTTGGTTTTGGCTTTTACTTCAGAAACATAGATGCCAAACAGAAGAAGTCCCAGTACAGAACTGGTCTCTTTGTGAAGGTAACTTCCCCTGCTATGATTTCCTGCAACCTATCTCACAGCCAGTTGGCAATCTAGCGGATGACACTGGGGGTTTATTCCCAGTTTATTTAGCTTTCTACTATGCCTGAGTGGGGAACTGTGTCAAACGTTTTGGCTAAGTTGAGATATGTGGTGTGTACCATTTTGATTTCATCCATTGCTTTGGTGACCTTTTTAATACAATCCACCAGGTTGAGTAAACATAACCTGTCCTTGATGAATCCAAACTGAGATGGCTCCAGAGTTTGGAGCTCTCTATGTCCTGATTAATTAGTTCCATCATAACTCTTTCCACGACTTTAAAACAACACAGGCTCCGATCTGGCTAGAATAACTCCAAAAAAGTTACTGTGAAGCACTTTTCATCTTCCACCTTTGGAAGACTTCATCAGACAAAAGAAAAAGTTTTTTTCTTTTGTCTGATGAAGTCTTCCAAAGGTGGAAGACGAAAAGCGCTACACATTAAACGTTTTTGGAGTTGTTCTAACCAGATCGGAGCCTGTGTTAAGTTTTTCGTTTTGGAGAGCTTGTTGTTCCAGTTCTTTCCACAGCTTTGCATTTGAGACTGGTCAAACTTGTAGATCTGTAATTGCCTGGATCTGTGGAAACTCCTTCTTTATGCAGGAGAATGAGTATATATATATATATATATATATATATATATATATATATATATATATATATAGATATAGATATAGATATATAGATATAGATATATATATATATATTTATATATATGGTTTACCACCGTTTTGCCGACGGACACAATGTTGACAGTCCTTGTATCGAATGCTGTGCAGCAACTCTTGATAATACCGAACACAAATGCATCAAATGGCAATCCCGTTTCCCCTTTTGGACCCATGTTAGCACTCGTTTTGGATGTAGAGCAGTCAAAAATGTCACATTCGGTGTTCTTTGCAACATTTTGGCCATTTGAATGAGCATTGGTGGGTTCGACTGCAGTGCATTCGATTATATGGTGGTAAACATATATATATATATATATATATATACATCTACAGAGAGCAAACATATACATATATATATATATATATATATATATATATATATATATATATATATATATATATATAGACAAATAGAAATAGAGGGGATAGATATGAAATTACTTTGGTACTTTGTTCAACTGACTTGGAACTTTTTTTGTGGTGGCTTTGAAAAAGATGGGATATTTTAGTGTTTTTAAATAACTCACTTTTATTTGATTTAAGAAGTGATGAAAATTAGAGTTAAGGATCAGGTATCATAAGTGTTGGGTCAACAAAGAAAAGGCTCTCCAAAGAGTGTGAATGGTACCACGACCATATGCAAAACCCCCTAATTTTGTACTGGGGCAGAGTGCAGAGGTGCTTGGAGCTGTAGCCACCTTCTTGCACTCCAAGGATGTTCGAAGGTTCTGTGATATCCAAACATACTCAGTCCCAAGATGTCCCAGAGTGCCCTTGCAACCTAACGAGATTCCAAAACATGCAATGCAAATTATCTGATTGTGTGGACCACAACAGTTTCTGAAGACTCTCTAACACTATCTGATCACAGCAACATAGTGGCATAAGTTGTTGTTGAATGGCTATGGATACATCTGGTATTGTCACATATATGAAGATCACACAGACAATGTATACTATACTGTCAGACAAAAACAAGGTACAGGGATAACAAGATGTGATTATACCAGATGCACATTGCAACATAGATTAACAAACAACACCACTGATTAGTGCAAGACAACAACTAACTGTGCAAAGTGATGATCTATAGCTATATTCAGCAGTATGCAACCCTTGTGGAAATAAGGCACAGCAGCTAGTCAGTCTTCCACTGCAGACAGTAATAAAATGGGCTAGTCTATACATATGTGGCAATATGGTGAGCACTTTAGCTACTGTACTTTGAAACTTCAACTAAGATATCCATATACAGGTGTCATGCTGGAAGGTGGCACAGTGTTGGGGCAGAATACTGACTGGAGAAATATACAAGGGGCAATTTACACCATGCACACAGTGTGTCTGGAACAGGAAATGACTGATTCTCAGATGATGAAGGACTGCAGTCTTTTACATGTTACAGTAGTTCTCCTAATAGTATTTATGATATATTTTTAAGGCGTGCAGTGTCAACACATACAGGACTGACAGCATAACATAGTTGAGCTCTTCCAGCCTGAGATTCTTTAGTTTTTCTCTGATTTGCATTTCAACTGTGAAAACATAATTTGTAAAGTGTCTAATGGAATAACCAAGCATTATAGTGTGAATTTTAATTTATCAGTATTTTGGAAGCTGGCTGCCAGTACACTGGACCCACATTATTATCATGAATGCTATTATGCATGCCTTTAGGGTAGTTTCTGATGTGGCACACCTAACTTTTTCAAATATCCACTGTCAATTTCACTAGGGTTGGGGAAGGCATGTGTTCGAAATCTTTGGGAATAAGGTAGGAAAGGGTTTGCTCATGAAGGTTTGCATGCCTTATTATATTCCACATAGAGAAGCAATCAAGCCTTCCTTTGGAATCTTGGAGAGCCAAGGAATTATCAGAGGCTTTTGGCAAGGTCTTGCACAGGTATAAACTGTCTAAGAATCTGGCACAGAAACTGCAATTTTGTGCTGGTTAGGATTTCACTTTTATCGTTTTTGCAGATTTTTTCATGTAATATGTTTGAGGTAAGTTAATTTTTTTTTTTTTTTTTTTTGTGGGTTCATGGTTTAGGTTGGTTGTGAGCTCATTAGGTAAGTATAGTGCTCAGGTCTGAAGTAAAATGTCTTAGTATTCATGACAGTTGTTTGGTGTTTGTTAGACCAAAGAGGTCCTTGCTGCAGTGTCATACACTGCAATGAAAGTCATCAGTCAAGATGAAGGATGCTGACTGCTGCATAAAATAAGATTGTAGAGCATAACCTGCTTTTTTAAGGTATGAGTAATTTTATATCATGGGAAGCTTTATTTGGTTCCCTACACCTCATCAAGTTAAAACATGAATGTTCAACCAGGTGAAAACAACAAGATGAACCTTTCATTCAATTAAACTTTTTCTAAATAGCATTTTTTACAAGTGAGCAATTCCCCCTTCTCCCTGCAGCACCACCACGGAGGAACAAGCTTCTCTACATGCATATATATATATATATATATATATATATATATACACCAACTTTACAGTGGCACAAACAGGAAGAAGGGTAAAATCTCCCAAAATCAAGAAATCATTGATGGTGCATACTTAGAAACTGCACCAGAAGCAAGTTTCAGTGGAGCTGAACACCTTCCCCCAGAATCAGCAAGCCCTGCACAGCGTGCATGAATAGTGCGGGGGCTCCTGGAGACAATATGTCCACCGTGCGATCCAGGAATAAGCTGCAGGGACTTGTACGAGCGCACCTGCAATATTCCTGCATGGACACAGCTCCTGTATACAAATTACCCCATTTGCAGGTGAAAAACATGCATATGAGGTGAATTTGTGATCCAGAAAGCTGTCAGCTGGTTGTGCAGGACTAGTGTAGTGTGCAGAAATGTACTCGGTTAGTAACCAAGTACATTTCTGCAAACTACAAAAAGGAGCCATGACAGCCCCAAATAAAGGGTCTAGTATGTGTAAAGCATGCCAATGGCCAAATATATGGCCATTGGCATGGAAAACAGTTGGCAAAAATAACTTTTATGTTTTTTAAGCCAGTTTTGGCTGTTTAAGCATAGGGCAGTAGCGTGCAAACGGGATCGGGATGAAAATATAAAAAATAACCTGAAATAAGCATTCTAACCAAAATCACTATTTTGCCATTATACTCGATTGCAGGTAGAAGACAACATGGCCAGTGAATAGTGGTTGCTAAGGGGGAAGGCTCAGTATGGGACCTGTAACTATGCATTAGCAGGCAATCCTATGCAAATGAGGGGAATGATACTGAATCCCAGATTTCCCCTCAATGCTAGTCATTACCTGACAATGTAAGTGCAGAAATGGCATGGTTCAAGCCTAAGAGTTAGCTGACATCATAGGGGGGTGTGTCAGGCATACTGTAAGCTTACTGGAGCCCTGTGGCTCGGGTTTGCCCCTAGCTTAGCAAAGCTAAGCAAGTGGGTGTGTCTGAGGCTCCCAAGCACTCTTTACATCGCCTTAGTGGGTGTGCACGCCACACACCAGAGTTTAAAGGGAAAAAAAAGTAAACCAGGAAATAGCAGCTCTGTGCACATTTGAGCACTGTGTTTGCGCAGCGTGCCCCTGGGCTTAAACAGGAACACAATGGGAAGGGAAAACAGCAGTAGGAAGGTAATCAAGGAGAACTAGCATAACTGGCAGGTGAAATGTATGAGAATCAGCCAATTACACAGGCAGCAGCCCAGCCCACAACACTACTATAAATAATGCAAACACCTTTCCCACTGTTTTTTCCCACATACTCTATACCACCGGTGTATACAAGTGATGACATTTTAACAAACAAACACAACAAAATGACAGGAGCTGCTGCAGCTATTATACATCAACATGTGGAAGAGGCTGAGGGTGGTGAGGATGAGAATGCTGTCGACCAACCCACAGTGAGGAGAAGGAGAAGAGTGTACAGACCCAGAGTAACCTACCAGGGGCTACATGAGCTGGAGATAGTGGAGCACTATAGGGTGACTAGGGACCTCCTACAGCAAATTGTTGAGCTGTGCCAGCCATGCCTGACACGCACAACTAACAGAAGGGAACCCATACCAGTAGATACCGAGGTATGTGTAGGCCTAAGAATACTAGCCACAGGTATCTTCCAAAGGCCAACTGGGAATATCATGGGGATCTCACAGGCATCAGCATCTAGGGTTCTCCACTACTTCCTGGGTGCAATGTCAGCACATGCCGGTGAGCATGTATATTTTCCCAACACCCATGAGGCGTTGGCCAGCAATATGCATCTCTTCCACCAAATAGCAGAATACCCTGAGATAGTCAATGCTATAGACTGCATGCACATATGCATCAAAGCACCACCCGGTGAGCAGGGTAGGGTCTACCTCAACCTCAAGGGCTTCCCCTCCATCAACTGCCAGGTCATGTGTGATGCCCTGGGCATTATAATGAATGTGTGTCCTGGCTGCCCTGGAAGCTATCATGACTCCCACATCTGGCATCTGATGTAGCTGTACCAGAGGTTTGCCAATTGGGGACATCCTGTATGGTCAGTTAGTGGGGGATACTGGTTACTCACTAGAGCCATGGCTGATGACACCCATCAGAAATGCACACACACCCAAACAAGAACTCCATATTGAGGCACATACACAGACCAGAATCATAATAGAGCATGTGTTTGGGATGCTCAAGTCACGTTTCCGGTGCCTGGACATATCCTGTGGAGCCTTGCAGTGCTCACCAGCTACATGTACCCAAATTGTCATTGTATGTGTCATGCTACACAATATGATCCTGAGGAAACAGCTGCAGCAGGAACAGCATGGGACAGAGCCACACAGCCGCCCACCATTGCCAAGGCCTGCACAGGCACAGAGTGACTCAGAGGTGGAACAACCTGAGCCTGCCCCAGTAGGCAGAAGGAGGTGTGCCCAGTATGCCCTGGCCTTGGCAAAGAAGCAATGCATAGCACATACACTGACACAGTAGGGACCCAGGGAATAACACCTCTCTCTAACTCACACATAAAGTAAAAGGGATGCCAAACATGACACTACCTGTGCATAACCATGTATAGGGAGTGTACTATATGCATCTGACATAGGCAGCTCTCCAGCACCATCCTCAATACTGGCACAGTCACAAGGTAAGTCACTCTCCCTACCAATTGCCGAATGGAGTAGTATGTGTTGCTACTTATATTTATGGTATGGATGTGAGCATGCAAGGGAATTGGGTGGCTGAATGGGATGCCAGTAGATACCTATAGTGGCAGCATGAGATCTGTAACAAATACTGGTATCACCATAGTAGCCAGTACTAGACAAGGTGACAAAACCCACTGCAGGAAATGTGCTGGGCCACATGTGTGTCCATATGACACACACATGCCAGTCAGGGAGGCTCACATACCCAACAACAGTCTCAGCCAGCAGGACAGGTGTAGACAAACACAAACAAAGGCTATGCTAAGGCCTCTGATTGATGGCTATGGGTAACCTCCCCCCAGGCCTACACAGACAGATTACAACAGGTCAGGCAGTAGGATGCTACTTCTGAAGATTAAGAAATCAGAAATTGAAATGTAGGTCAATCAAACCTAAGACCTGTAGTACACTGATATGCCTCTAGTCAGCATGATAGGTTAGAATACAGAATGAAATGGAGTACCTGACATACCAGTACAGTCATAGAAATGTGTACAAGTGTCAGGTGTGCCCCCCCCCAATCCTATGTAGAAATGTAGTAACAGTCTGGTTTGCCCCCCCAATCCTATGTAGAAATGTAGTAGCAGTCAGGTGCGCCCCCCCATTCCTGTGTAGATATGTAGTAACAGTCATGTGTGCCCCCCAAACCTATGTAGAAATGTAGTAACAGTCAGGTGTGCCCCCGCCAATCCTATGTAGACACATAGTAACAGTCAGGTGTGCCCCCCAATCCTATGTAGAAATGTAGTAACAGTCAGCTGTGCCCCCCATACCTATGTAGACATGTAGTAACACACAGGTGTGCCCCCCAATCCTATGTAGAAATGTAGTAATATGTATGTGTAGGTATAATAACAGTGGAGCACAGATTGCCTGAGCTGGCCAAGGTAGCAAGATAGATTGTAGCATTTGCACAATATGCAGGTCTGCGTGTGTTAGGTTGGTGTGTGTTTTATATTGTGTGAGAGAGGTCAGTATGTATGCATGGTGAAGTTTGTCCTGGTGGCCATTGCCCAGTACTGCTGATGACAGGGCCAAGTTCTCACAACTGCAGTGCCAAACACAATGCTTCCCAGTATAACACATTCCAGCAGTAAGCCATAGTAAATATTTGGAAGTAATATGTGTTACCATCTGAAAGGTGGACATGGCATGACTGTCAGCCCAGATATACAAGCAGTACACAGGGGGAAGTACCCCAGACAGACAGTGTATAATATGTAACTGTCAAATGGACACACCCTTGGAATTGCAGCGTATTGTCTGGGCTTGTAGTTGGGAATACCGATGTCATCTGGCCAAACACTGGCAGACCACAAAGGTCATAAGAATGATGTATTGAGAAACAGCTGATGTCCCTGCACAAGCCAGCATAAGTGGAATGCTCCATGCATATCTGTGAGTCAGATGCAAGCAGTGGCCATACCCCACATGCACCCAGCTCACCCAACCACCACCCACAGGTACCTCTCTGGCCTTAACCCTGCTGTTGGGAATGAGTACAATATGACCCCCACCTGTGTATGGCAATAGTGAAAGAATGCAGCATGCAGAGCAGGTGCCCCATGCAGGTGTGTCCCTAGCTGTAAGCAGCACACTGCCAGCATCCACACCACTGGACCAATGCTGAGAGAAAGTATTGGCATGAACACCTTGCACACCTACCCTGTCACTCCAGAGGAATATAGTGTATAGCAATCTGGGACTGTAGGACTGACCGAATTCAATGGCCTGCTACAGCTGGCCGGCATCACTACCAAATGGCCTACAGTCTACTGCCAAAGGCCTGTGTCTCACCTGTACTACCACTGTATGTTATGTCATGGACTCCCAAATAACAACATAACACAGTCCACGGATCCCACATACAAGGCCATGTGGACAAATCACAGTAACATGTCCACCACACCCCACTGAAAGAACTGTGGACCAACACATTGCTACTTGTGTATCTCTGCTACCTTTAAACTAAAAAAAAAAAAAAAATCTTGATTTTTTTCCCACTTTCTGAAATTTAAGAAAGTTCAGTTACAGATTTGCTGTTCTGAACTGTTTGTAAGTTTCTTGGAGGCCAGTGCTTGCTTGGGCTAAAGGGAAGTCTCTGTGTTCACCATTGGCAGTGGTTAACACTGAGCAGCCTGCCTGTCCCTGTAGGAGTGGTTACTGCATAGAAGCTGTAGTTTTATTGGCCATTTTGGGTCAATTCCAAACTCCTTGATCTCTCTCTCTCTTAAAACCCTGCTGCCTCATGCTTTTGGCATCATTCCAGGCTTGATAGTTGTTGCTGAAGCACCTACCAAGGGGAGAAAATGCTGAGAGAAGAAAGGAGCCACTTTTGAGATTTTAAGTATTTTCTTCTGATTTTTTGTTTAAAATTATTGCTTTGCCGCCTAGTTTTCGGCATTTTCTGGCTTGCTAAAGTTGATATCTGTATTAGAAACAGTATTTAGAACACATCTAAAGCCTGTTTACTGCATTTCCTATGTTGCACTTAATTTAAAATCAGTTTTCTTAAAATTGCATTTTACCTGACTCTGGCCTAGCACTCAAGAGTGGGGTCAATGACTGCACTGTTCTGACTATTTTGCTACGTGTGTATCTCTGCTACCTTTAAACTAAAACAAAAAAGACCAAAAAAATCTTACTTTTTTCCCACTTTCTGAAATTTAAGAAAGTTCAGTTACAGATTTGCTGTTCTGAACTGTTTGAAAGTTTCTTGGAGGCCAGTGCTTGCTTGGGCTAAAGGGAAGTCTCTGTGTTCACCACTGGTAGTGGTTAACACAGAGCAGCCTGCCTGAACCTGTAGGAGTGGTTACTGCCTAGAAGCTGTAGTTTCATTGGCCATTTTGGGTCAAATCCAAACTTCTTGAGCTCTCTCTCTTAAAACCCTGCTGCCTTGTGGTTTTGGCATCTTTCCAGGCTTGATAGTTGTTGCTGAAGCACCTACCTATGGGGAGAAAATGCTAAGAGAAGAAAGGAGCCACTTTTGAGATTTTAAGCATTTTCTTCTGATTTTTTGTTTAAAATTACTGCTTTGCCGCCTACTTTTCGGTGTTTTCTGGCTTGCTAAAGTTGATATCTGTATTACAAACACTATTTAAAACACATCTAGAGCCTGTTTACTGCATTTCCTATGTTGCACTTAATTTAAAATCAGTTTTCTTAAAATTGCATTTTACCTGACTCTGGCCTAGCACTCAAGTGTGGGGTCAATGACTGCACTGTTCTGATTATTTTGCTACTTGTGTATGTCTGCTACCT
Organism: Protopterus annectens; assembly: GCF_019279795.1. Taxonomy (NCBI): domain Eukaryota; kingdom Metazoa; phylum Chordata; order Ceratodontiformes; family Protopteridae; genus Protopterus; species Protopterus annectens. Next base: position 1,258,306,508 of record NC_056731.1, read on the forward strand.
TTAAACTAAAACAAAAAAAACAAAAAAATCTTGCTTTTTTCCCACTTTCTGAAATTTAAGAAAGTTCAGTTACAGATTTGCTGTTCTGAACTGTTTGTAAGTTTCTTGGAGGCCAGTTCTTGCTTGGGCTAAAGGGAAGTCTCTGTGTTCACCAGTGGCAGTGGTTAACACTGAGCAGCCTGCCTGTCCATGTAGGAGTGGTTACTGCCTAGAAGCCGTAGTTTTATTGGCCTTTTTGGGTCAATTCCAAACTCCTTGATCTCTCTCTTTTAAAATCCTGCTGCCTCGTGGTCTTGGCTTCTTTCCAGGCTTGATAGTTGTTGCTGAAGCACCTACCAAGGGGAGAAAAGGCTGAGAGAAGAAAGGAGCCACTTTTGAGATTTTAAGTATTTTCTTCTGATTTTTTTCTTTAAAATTACTGCTTTGCCGCCTACTTTTCTGTGTTTTCCGGCTTGCTAAATTTGATATCTGTATTAGAAACACTATTTAGAACACATCTAGAACCTGTTTACTGCATTTCCTATGTTGCACATAATTTAAAATCAGTTTTCTTAACATTGCATTTTACCTGACTCTGGATTAGCACTCAAGTGTGGGGTCAGTGACTGCACTGTTCTGACTATTTTGCTACTTGTGTATCTCTGCTACCTTTAAACTAAATAAAAAAAAATAAAAAAAATCTTGCTTTTTTCCCACTTTCTCAAATTTAAGAAAGTTCAGTTACCGATTTGCTGTTCTGAACTGTTTGTAAGTTTCTTGGAGGCCAGTGCTTCCTTGGGCTAAAGGGAAGTCTCTGTGTTCAGCAGTGGCAGTGGTTAACACTGAGCAGCCTGCCTGTCCCTGTAGGAGTGGTTACTGCCTAGAAGCTGTACTTTTATTGGCCATTTTGAGTCATTTCCAAACTCCTTGATCTCTCTCTCTTAAAACCCTGCTGACTCATGGTTTTGGTGTCTTTCCAGGCTTGATAGTTGATGCTGAAGCACATACCAAAGGGAGAGAACACTGAGAGAAGAAAGGAGACACTTTTGAGATTTTAAGTATTTTCTTCTGATTTTTTGTTTAAAATTACTGCTATGCCGAATACTTTTAGGTGTTTTCTGGCTTGCTAAAGTTGATATCTGTATTAGAAACAGTATTTAGAACACATCTAGAGTCTGTTTATTGCATTTCCTATGTTGTACTTAATTTAAAATCAGTTTTCTTAAAATTGCGATTTACCTGAATCTGGCCTAGCACTCAAGTGTGGGGTCATTTATTGCACTGTTCTGACTATTTTGCTACTTGTGTATCTCTTCTACCTTTAAACTAAAACAAAAAAAATCTTGCTTTTTTCCCACTTCCTGAAATTTAAGAAAGTTCAGTTACAGATTTGCTGTTCTGAACTGTTTGTAAGTTTCTTGGAGGCCAGTGCTTGCTTGGGCTAAAGGGAAGTCTCTCTGTTCACCAGTGGTAGTGGTTAACACTGAGCACCCTTCGTGTACCTGTAGGAGTGGTTACTGCCTAGAAGCTGTAGTTTTATTGGCCATTTTGGGTCAATTCCAAACACCTTGATCTCTCTCTCTTAAAACCCTGCTGCCTCATGGTTTTGGCATCTTTCCAGGCTTGATAGTTCTTGCTGAAGCACCTACCAAGGGGAGAAAATGCTAAGAGAAGAAAGGAGCCACTTTTGAGATTTTAAGTATTTTCTTCTGATTTTTTGTTTAAAATTACTGCTTTGCCACCTACTTTTCTACTTGCTAAAGCTGATATCTGTATTAGAAACAGTATTTAGAACACATCTAGAGCCTGTTTACTGCATTTTCTATGTTGCACTTAATTTAAAATCAGTTTTCTTAAAATTGTATTTTACCTGACTCTGGCCTAGCACTCAAATGTGGGGTCATTTATTGCACTGTTCTGACTATTTTGCTACTTGTGTATCTCTGCTACCTTTAAAATAAAAAAACAAACAAAAAAAAACTTGCTTTTTTCCCACTTTCTGAAATTTAAGAAAGTTCAGTTACAGATTTGCTGTTCTGAACTGTTTGTAAGTTTCTTGGAGGCCAGTGTTTGCTTGGGCTAAAGGGAAGTCTCTGTGCTCACCAGTGGCAGTGGTTAACTGTGAGCAGCCTGCCTATACCTGTAGGAGTGGTTACTGTCAAGAAGCTGTAGTTGTAATGGCCATTTTGGGTCAATTCCAAACTCCTTGATCTCTCTCTTTTAAAACCCTGCTGCCTCGTGGTTTTGATATCTTTCCTGTCTTGATAGTTGTTGCTGAAGCACCTACCAAGGGGAGAAAATGCTGAGAGAAGAAAGGAGCCACTTTTGAGATTTTAAGTATTTTCTTCTCATTTTTTGTTTAAAATTACTGCTTTGCCGCCTACTTTTCGGCATTTTCCAGCTAGCTAAAGTTGATATCTGTATTAGAAACAGTATTTAAAATACATCTAGAGCCTGTATACTGCATTTTCTACGTTGCACTTAATTTAAAATCAGTTTTCTGAAAAATTGCATTTTACCTGACTCTGGCCTAGCACTCAAGTGTGGGGCCATTTATTGCACTGTTCTGACTATTTTGCTACTTGTGTATCTCTGCTACCTTTAAACTAAAAAAAAATCTTGCTTTTTTCCCCACCTTCTGAAATTTAAGAAAGTTCAGTTACAGATTTGCTGTTCTGAACAGTTTGTAAGTTTCTTGGAGGCCAGTGCTTGCTTGGGCTAAAGGGAAGTCTCTGTGTTCACCACTGGCAGTGGTTAACACTGAGCAGCCTGCCTGTCCCTGTAGGAGTGGTTACTGCCTAGAAGCTGTAGTTTTGTTGGCCATTTTGGGTCAATTCCAAACTCCTTGATCTCTCTCACTTAAAACCCTGCTGCCTTGTGGTTTTGGCATCTTTCCAGGCTTGATAGTTGTTGCTGAAGCACCTACCAAAGGGGAAAGCGCTCAGAGAAGAAAGGAGCCACTTTTGAGATTTTAAGTATTTTCTTCTGTTTTTTGTTTAAAATTACTACTTTGCCACCTACTTTTTGGTGTTTTCCAGCTTGCTAAAGTTGATATCTGTATTAGAAACAGTATTTAGAACACATCTAGAGCCTATTTACTGCATTTCCTATGTTGCACATAATTTAAAATCAGTTTTCTTAAAATTGCATTTTACCTGACTCTGGCCTAGCACTCAAGTGTGGGGTCAATGACTGCACTGTTCTGACTATTTTGCTACTTGTGTATCGCTGCTACCTTTAAACTAAAACAAGGAAAAACAAAAAAATCTTGCTTTTTTCCCACTTTCTCAAATTTAAGAAAGTTCAGTTACAGATTTGCTGTTCTGAACTGTTTGTAAGTTTCTTGGAGGCCAGTGCTTCCTTGGGCTAAAGGGAAGTCTCTGTGTTCAGCAGTGGCAGTGGTTAACACTAAGCAGCCTGCCTGTCCCTGTAGGAGTGGTTACTGCCTAGAAGCTGTAGTTTTATTGGCCATTTTGGGTTAATTCCAAACTCCTTGATCACTCTCTCTTAAAACCCTGCTGCCTAGTGGTTTTGGCATCTTTCCAGGCTTGATAGATGTTGCTGAAGCACCTACCAAGGGGAGAAAATGCTGAGAGAAGAAAGGAGCCACTTTTGAGATTTTAAGTATTTTCTTCTGATTTTTTGGTTAAAATTACTGCTTTGCCGTCTATTTTTCAGCATTTTCCGGCTTGCTAAAGTTGATATCTGTATTAGAAACAGTATTTAGAACACATCTAGAGCCTGTTTACTGCATTTCCTATGTTGCACTTAATTTAAAATCAGTTTTCTTCAAATTGCATTTTACCTGACTCTGGCATAGCACTCAAGTGTGGGGTCATTTATTGCACTGTTCTGACTATTTTGCTGCTTGTGTATCTCTGCTACCTTTAAACTAAAACAAAAAAAAAAATCTTGCTTTTTCCCACTTTCTGAAATTTAAGAAAGTTCAGTTACAGATTTGCTGTTCTGAACTGTTTGTAAGTTTCTTGGAGGCCATTGCTTGCTTGGGCTAAAGGGAAGTCTCTGTGTTCACCAGTGGCAGTGGTTAACACTGAGCAGCCTGCCTGTCCCTGTAGCAGTGGTTACTGCCTAGAAGCTGTAGTTTTATTGGCCATTTTGGGCCAATTCCAAACTACTTGATCCCTCTCTCTTAAAACCCTGCTGCCTCGTGGTTTTGGCATCTTTCCAGGCTTGATAGTTGTTGCTGAAGCACCTACCAAGGGGAGAAAACACTGAGAGAAGAAAGGAGCCACTTTTGAGATTTTAAGTATTTTCATCTGTTTTTTTGTTTAAAATTACTACTTTGCCGACTACTTTTCGGCAATTTCCTGCTTGCTAAAGCTGATATCTGTATCAGAAACAGTATTTAGAACACATCTAGAGCCTGTTTACTGCATTTCCTATATTGCACTTAATTTAAAATCAGTTTTCTTAAAATTGCATTTTACCTGACTCTGGCCTAGCACTCAAGTTTGGGGTCAATGACTGCACTGTTCTGACTATTTTGCTACTTGTGTATCCCTGCTTCCTTTAAACTAAAACAAAAAAAAAAAAAATTCTTGCTTTTTTCCCACTTTCTGAAATTTAAGAACGTTCAGTTTCAGATTTGCTGTTCTGCACTGTTTGTAAGTTTCTTGGAGGCAAGTGCTTGCTTGGGCTAAAGGGAAGTCTCTGTGTTCACCAGTGGCAGTGGTCCTGTCCCTGTAGGAGTGGTTACTGCCTAGAAGCTGTAGTTTTCTTGGCCATTTTGGGTCAGTTCCAAACTCCTTGATCTATCTCACTTAAAACCCTGCTGCCTCATGGTTTTGGCATCATTCCAGTCTTCATAGTTCTTGCTGAAGCACCTACCAAGGGGAGAAAATGCTGAGGGAAGAAAGGAGCCACTTTTTAGATGTTAAGTATTTTCTTCTGTTTTTTTTATTAAAATTACTGCTTTTTTGCCTACTTTTCGGCATTTTCCGGCTTCCTAAAGTTGATATCTGTATTAGAAACAGTATTTAGAACACATCTAGACCCTGTTTACTGCATTTCCTGTGTTGCACTTAATTTGAAATCATTTTTCTTAAAACTGCATTTTACCTGACTCTGGCCTAGCACTCAAGTGTGGGGTCAATGACTGCACTGTTCTGACTATTTTGCTACTTGTGTATCGCTGCTACCTTTAAACTAAAACAAAAAAAAAGAATCTTGCTTTTTCCCACTTTCTGAAATTTAAGAAAGTTCAGTTACAGATTTGCTGTTCTGAACTGTTTGTAAGTTTCTTGGAGGCCAGTGCTTGCTTGGGCTAAAGGGAAGTCTCTGTGTTCACCAGTGGCAGTGGTCCTGTCCCTGTAGGAGTGGTTACTGCCTAGAAGCTGTAGTTTTCTTGGCCATTTTGGGTCAGTTCCAAACTCCTTGATCTATCTCACTTAAAACCCTGCTGCCTCATGGTTTTGGCATCATTCCAGGCTTGATAGTTGTTGCTGAAGCACCTACCAAGGGGAGAAACCTCAGAGACGAAAGGAGCCACTTTTGAGATTTTAAGTATTTTCTTCTGATTTTTTCTTTAAAATTACTGCTATACCACCTATTTTTTGGCATTTTCCGGCTTCCTAAAGTTGATATCTGTATTAGAAACAGTATTTAGAACACATCTAGACCCTGTTTACTGCATTTCCTGTGTTGCACTTAATTTTAAATAATTTTTCTTAAAATTGCATTTTACCTGACTCTGGCCTAGCACTCAAGTGTGGGGTCATTTATTGCACTGTTCTGACTATTTTGCTACTTGTGTATCTCTCTTACCTTTAAACTAAAAAAAAAAAAAAAAAAAATCTTGCTTTTTTCCCACTTTCTGAAATTTAAGAAAGTTCAGTTACAGATTTGCTGTTCTGAACTGTTTGTAAGTTTCTTGGAGGCCATTGCTTGCTTGGGCTAAAGGGAAGTCTCTGTGTTCACCAGTGGTAGTAGTTAACACTGAGCAGCCTGCCTGTCCCTGTAGCAGTGGTAACTGCCTAGAAGCTGTAATTTTATTGGCCATTTTGGGTCAATTCCAAACTACTTGATCTCTCTCTATTAAAACCCTGCTTCCTCGTGGTTTTGGCATCTTTCCTGGCTTGATAGTTGTTGCTGAAGCACCTACCAAGGGGAGAAAACACTGAGAGAAGAAAGAAGCCACTTTTGAGATTTTAAGTATTTTCATCTGTTTTTTTGTTTAAAATTACTACTTTGCCGACTACTTTTCGGCAATTTCCTGCTTGCTAAAGCTGATATCTGTATCAGAAACAGTATTTAAAACACATCTAGAGCCTGTTTACTGCATTTCCTATATTGCACTTAATTTAAAATCAGTTTTCTTAAAATTGCATTTTACCTGACTCTGGCCTAGCACTCAAGTTTGGGGTCAATGACTGCACTGTTCTGACTATTTTGCTACTTGTGTATCTCTGCTTCCTTTAAACTAAAACAAAAAAAAAAAAAATTCTTGCTTTTTTCCCACTTTCTCAAATTTAAGAAAGTTCAGTTACCGATTTGCTGTTCTGAACTGTTTGTACGTTTCTTGGAGGCCAGTGCTTCCTTGGGCTAAAGGGAAGTCTCTGTGTTCAGCAGTGGCAGTGGTTAACACTGTGCAGCCTGCCTGTCCCTGTAGGAGTGGTTACTGCCTAGAAGCTCTAGTTTTATTGGCCATTTTGGGTCAATTCCAAACTCCTTGATCTCTCTCACTTAAAACCCTGCTGCCTCATGGTTTTGGTGTCTTTCCAGGCTTGATAGTTGCTGCTGAAGCACCTACCAAGGGGAGAAAAAGCTGAGAGAGGAAAGGAATCACTTTTGAGATTTTAAGTATTTTCTTCTGTTTTTTTTATTAAAATTACTGCTTTTTTGCCTACTTTTCGGCATTTTCCAGCTTGCTAAAGTTGATATCTGTATTAGAAACAGTATTTAGAACACATCTAGAGCCTGTTTACTGAATTTCCTGTGTTGCACTTAATTTAAAATTAGTTTTCTTAAAATTGCATTTTACCTGACTCTGGCCTAGCACTCAAGTGTGGGGTCATTTATTGCACTGTTCTGACTATTTTGCTACTTGTGTATCTCTGCTACCTTTAAACTAAAACAAAAAAAAAAAAATCTTGCTTTTTTCCCACTTTCTGAAATTTAAGAAAGTTCAGTTACAGATTTTCTGTTCTGAACTGTTTGTAAGTTTCTTGGAGGCCAGTGCTTGCATGGGCTAGGGGAAGTCTCTGTGTTCACCAGTGGCAGTAGTTAACACTGAGCAGCCTGCCGGTACCTGTAGGAGTGGTTACTGCCTAGAATATGTAGTTTTATTGGCCATTTTTGGTCAATTCCAAACTCCTTGATCTCTCTCTCTCTTAAAATCCTGCAGCCCCGAAGGTGGGCGTGTTGGGGGCTGAGTAAGAGGGCCAGGCTGACCCTCTAGTTGTGACAAGTGGCCCTCAAGCTGGCATAGCAAATCTCCGAACTCCCTGCGGAGCTCACTACACATCACGCCCTGGACCTGGCGATGGGTGACAGTTTCCTGTCCATGCCCACTCCCGAGGGGGCGAGTCCCATTCCCTGAGGCGTTTCCACCCAAAGGTGGTGCAGGACCAGCAGATGAGGAGGTCCTGGGGTGAGCACAGATGTGCTGGTGCCCAGTGCCATGGCCAGCTGAGGTGAGACAGATGGGTCTGCCGGGACCGGCCTTCCCAAACGTGCTATGGTGTTTCAATTTTACAACATATGTGGGTTAGTAATAGTCAACACATTCCAGGATTAGGTATAACAGCATGTATAGATATTCCCATTAACCCAAACACCAGATATGGAACAGTTGCATAGCAAACAGAACACATACATATATGGAACCACAGTGGTCATTACAACAGCATGCAGGTACATTGATGGCTGCATGCCACCAATATGTGAGGATTTCAACATGGCACATGCATAGAAACAAATTTAAATAATTATCAAACAATAGGACATATGTCCCAGCAGTAGTTTAATGCAGCACATACCAACTGAGTTGTGTATTTAGTTTATTTTTGCAGATATGGTGGGGGGGGGATGTCAATTAACAAAGTAGTATATTCCTGTAGTTCTCATTACTTTCCTAGTCAGTGCTGTGATCTGTACCTTACAGGTATTAGTACACTACCCTATGGCCTTAGTTTGGACAGTGGTATGGATGTAGACAGCTATATACATGAACTGAGTTTTACCTGCAGTATACACCTCTTACCTGGTATACCTGTGGAAGTATTGTTTGTTAACACTACCTAACTGTTTCTAAACATATTCCCAGATTCCTGGTTGATGTTATGCACATACCTGTCCATCTCTTATTGCACACACTCTGGGCATGTCTTGACTACATGCAGGTGAACCGGGACATATTTCGACTATTGCCCTCTTAAACCTTTAGTGAATTCTACAATGACAAGTTTGTTTTCATATATGTACAGGTCTGACAGTCAGTTATATGACATGAAATGCTGCCTACATGTCAGAGATTAGCACACTGATATGGCAGGGGGACAGGGTAACAGCCAGAAGATATGGGCCAATTAACTGGACATTCTGGACAATTCTGTATACTTGTGGGGTGTGATTCTGCATACAGCTTACTACCACTCCCAGGATTCGAACCATGGCTGTGTCTGCTAAAAATAAAACACTGTCCATCACAGTTGAGTGTGCTATATAGATATTGCTGTGTATCTTTTGTCTGATTTCTGTCTATAATTCTCCTGTGGTTTTACATTCTGACCTTGTAATTACAACATTCTTATACAGGATTTCCTAGATAGTTTTATTATATAGCACAGTGTGGGTGACAGTACTAATACCTTATTATTCAGAGCAACTGCAACACTAACAATGCCATATAATACCAGAGTAAACAGAACCAGTACAGGATATCAATCTTTTATTTCTAGGCACAGTGTTCGTATCTGACAGATCTGTGGGAGCAATGTTTGTTAGCACTACCTGAATGGTACCACACAAATTACCAGATTCCACATTAGTATTATGCACATACGTCTCACTTTATTACTGTACACACTCTGGTCACAGCTTGAAAACATGGGGGTGTAGATGGGACATACTTGGCTTATTACTCTCATAACATTTTGGGGAGTTGCTAGAGTGACAGGTTTGTTCTTAAAGATGTCTGACAATCAGTTGTATTTCTTCATTGCTGCCTCAATGCCTGGGATGATCCCACTGATTTGCCAGGAGGACAGGATGACAAGCAGCAGATATGGGCCAATTTACTGAATATTCTGGACATATCTGTACAGTTGTGGGGTATGATTCTGCATACAGCCTACTACCACTCCCAGGATTCGAATCATGGCTATGTGTGCTAAAAATTCACTTCACATCTCAGTTGGGATTGCTATTTGGATTTTGTTGTGTATCTTTTCACTGTTTTCTGTCTAAGTCTCTCTCAGTTGTACAATATGACCTTGTGATTACAACCGTCGTATAAAGACATTCCTACACATTTTATTTATGTAGCACAGTGTGAGTAACAGTGCTTAATACAACAGTACTATTAAGAGATTGCAACTCTACATTACCATATGATACCAGAGTAAACACATATAGTCCAGCAGTTAGACCTTTATTGTCAGGCTATAATGCTTTTACTTACATACAACCTATATGAGACTCTTCCTGCCATATTCTCTGGTGTATGCAGTACATGCCTTAAACAATACAGGTTTTATACAAGCAATTAACTTACTACTACTTTTAGAATTATTTCCTATGACAGTACATACAAGAGTATTACTAACCTGTCTTGCATCACAACCGCTGCACTCTACAGGCATGGGCTTCCTGGTTCGCAGACCGCTCATCTGCACTGTGAAAGACATAAAAGGAATATTTAGCCATACCTATTCATAATATACATGAGCTGGCAATTATTAAACAGGTAGTGGACTGATACTTACACACAGCTGGGACATTCCCTTTCCTCCTAGCCTCTTGGATCCACTGATCCAAGAAATTCTCCTTTCTCCACTTCAGGTCGGCATAGTGATGCCTGACCTGCTCACCAGTTTGGGGTATGCCAGTGGCACTGGTGAGGTCATAGGCGAAATGGTCCCAGACTTCCGATTTGTATTGGGAACCCTGGTACTGTCCCTGCAGCAGTCTCTGGTCATGGTCTTTCACAAGGTGTCCTGCCATGACTCTGGACTCCTGGATGCCCCAGCGCTGAGCCCAAAAGTGCACACCCTCTCCCATACCAGACATAGTGCCTACAGGAGGAAGCTGCAACCAGTTATGAGATGTATTCGCACCTGTTTGGTTTAAATAGGGCCGTGATTGGACGGTTTTGAACATGCTAAGCTATGGGCAAACCTGCTTACCTTAGGTTGGCATTGCTTAAAGGGGTATACCAATGGGCAAACTGATTTAGCTGGGCTACACGTTTCTTACACTTACTAGGCTGGGCTGTTCAATGCTTAGCTTTGCTTAATTTTTAAGTTGCATTATATTTGCTTTTTGGCATTGATTTATTATTCATTACATGCTATATATGTGTTTGGTATCCATGATTCATGTGTGCGTACACTGTACGAGGTCCTTGTGTTTATTAGGGGATTTCAACACTTTATTACAATGACACCTCACATCTGGGCTTAATGCAGTACTCCATTTCACATATTTATGTTATGTAGTAGGTTATACAACATAAAACTGTATAGAGATTCCTTTCACATGTTCAGTTTGATTTTCCTATAGTGAGGATCTGTCTGGTGATACCTCAGTCTTATGTACTGCTGAGATGGCGTAGTGGATAACTACTGTGACTATAGTGTCGAGAGTCCTCAGTTCAAGACCTGCAAAGGCTGCTCATTTTGTTTCTAGCCAGAACAGCGGCTGATGCATACAGAGTGATTAAGGCACTTTTAAGCAATTGTAAGCGGGTTTGTGTAGGTTTGCGTGAAGGTAAGCAATGCTAACCTTTGGTTAAATATGCTTACAGAGAGTTAGCCTCAATATTGCTTAACCTGTGTGCGCATTGCTTACCCCTCTGCAAACGGGCTTAAATCCGCTTACTACTGCTTAAGTATGCTTACTCTTGCTTAATAGTGCTTACTCCCGCTTACCACTGCACTAATTTAGACAGTAATGTCAAATGGTTCTTGGGAAGGTGGTGGATTTGGAAACTGTATGGATTTATCATTCATTACACATTTTACTTTCCATTTGTATCCCTGATTCCTGTGTACATAAACTGTATGGGGTACTTGTGATTATCTGTGGACTGTATAACATTATGAAAATGATACCTCACATCTGCATTTAATGCAGTACTCCAGTTCACAAATATATGTTATTTCATAGGTTATGCAATGAAAAATATTGGTCATAAAGTGATTTGACATGGAAAATGAAATGTTCTGAAGTAGGACTTGAACTGGGAATGACTGCTCGTAAGGCGAATGCTCTGCCTACTACACTATTGCTGTATTGCTTCATTTGCATATATCTTGCTTTTTATCCTGTTGTGCCATTTAAGCTGCATTAAACGTAGCTAAGCGATGGGCAACCTGTGCACCTATGGTTAAATTGAATCAGTTTCATAAAAAAATAACTTCTCTACATTTCATGTTTTAACTATTGCTCTTATAAACTTGAGGGGATGTTGCCTGGGGTATGTGAACACCTATGAGCTGTCTCACTCATTCTTATTTCTAAACTGCTGTTCTTGATTGCAGGGGCATGTATATTCTGAGAGCTCTGCTCTCAGACATGCCCCCTGCACTCGTACACGCTCCGTGTCCATTTAGGAGCTCAGGCAGAGTGCCTTCATTAATATACATGGCACGCTGCTGTCCTACTCCTAAACGGCCACTTCCATGAAGGACAAAACTAGTCCTGCACGGAAGATTAGTGAATCCGGGGGCACATCTACTTTAAGCTTAATAAGGTATAGAAAAGCCATTCTTTTTATTATTTATGCAATTTGCTCTACCTGGTATTTTTTATTTTTTTATTTATCAGCATATTTTATTGAATGGGAAGGGGATGGGTTGGTATGCTTTATTATACTCTTGCAATCTGTTAAGTGGGAATATATCTATGTTTTTACATATTTTCCTTTTAGATGTGCTGAAGCTGATCAGAATGTTGACTTTTTTCAGACTGTTATTCTTAATCCTCTTTTCTATCCTGTTTTAGTTTTTTTTTCAGGTTACCACATTGTTTGTGCATCTTTATGACTTTATGTGGATATTTGGTGAATATTTTATGTTTATTCATATTATTGTGTGAATGTTAATTTTATAACATATTCAGTTGCATTTGTTCATTGCAATGCAGATCATTTCCCAGGATTCAGCAAGCAGCCTTGCAGGAATAAGTTATTCCTGCATGGCAGGGGCCGCTCCCGTACAGCAAGGCACAGCGCCTTGCATATTCATGAAGGCACGCTGCTTTTGCTGTTAAATTGACTTGGAGATGTGTATGAGTGCAGGGGGTGTGTCTGAGAGCAGAGCTCTCACAATACACATGCACCTGCACTCCAGAATTGCCTTTCAGCAATTAGAAATGAGCAGGAATACTCGTAACACCCCCAACCGATCAGGAAAACAAAAGTGCTCAAAGGCAAATGGGACAATTGTCGTGATCAGGCATACCTCTCAACTGTACAGATTTTCACCAAATGCCCAGATATTTGCCTCATATTTATGGTGTTTCCCTTAAAATGTGTACCTGTCTGGCAAATAGCTGAGGACTGAAGTAATTAAATAATGACAAAACATTTGAGTTTAAGACTCCACATATCCATCAGAAAATCCATGCTAATGTAAAACCTATTATTCTATCAACTTTTTAAGTTTGTAAGAGCAATATTTAAAATCTTCCCCTATTTGTCCCCCATCATTGTAGGCTTTGTCCAGACATTTTGCTCTAAGAGGTTGAGACGTATGCTACCAAGTCAAAAGTTATTAGGATAACACAGGCAGCATAAGCACATAGTGCACACCTTCCAACCTGTCAGAGTAAGTAATGTGGACAAAGCCAAAAGGGACAATTGTCTCACAAAGCAGAAAGCTGATAAAATAACAGGTTTAGCATTAGCAGGGATATTCTAAAGGGTATAGATAAAATAACACAACAAAACTTTTTTTTTTTTTTATTAATGTGATAAAGTTTAAGCATAGCTGCATGGGTGTGCCCGTTGCTTAGCTATGCTTAGTCCAGCTTAAACAGCACAAGAAGTTAAATAACAAGAGACATCCAACATGCGCAATATTGCAATAGTCTAGTGGTTAGAGTGTATGCTTTGCAAGCAGCCATTCTTGGTTTGATCCCCACTGTAACTGATTCACACTTTACATGTGAAAGCAGTACATAAACAATTTTTTTAGTATTACCTACTAAATAACATATATGTGTTAACCGGAGTACTGCATTAGGTCCAGATGTGAGGTGTCAGTTTAATAAAGTTGTGAAATCCCCATATAAATACAAGTGCCCCATACAGTATAGTCACATATGAATAAATGTAATGAAAGCACATTGGGGGATGTCAGGCTCAGTAAACAAATGTATAATATGTAATGAATGATGAATCAATGCCATACAGCAGATAGTCTATAAAATAAAAAATAAGCAATGCTAAGCATTGCACAACTCTGCTTACCAGGTGTAAGCATTGTGTAAATATGACTGCTAAGCAATGAGTAGACCAGCTAAGTGGATTTGCCCATTGGTAAGCAGTGCTGAACCTGTCCCTTTAAGCAATGCCAACCTTAGCTAAGCATGTTTGCTCATAGCTTAGTTTAGCTCAGCATATTCAAAAAAATCCAATCATGGCAAAGTGCAGGAAATCGGACGTATTTAAACCCCACAGGTGGGAATACAGCTCATAACTGGTTGCAGTTTCCTGCTGTAGGCAGGATAGCTGGAGTTGTAGAGGACTGCGCTTCCGGGTGTAGCGCTGGGGCATACAAGAGTCCAAGGTCATGCTACGACTCCTGGTAAAAAAACATGATGAGAGAGTGCTGCAGAGCCAGTACCAGGGCTCCCAATATAAAGCAGAAGCTTGGTACCATCTCACTCATAATCTCACCAGTGCCACTGGTATCCTTTGGACTAGTGAGCAGGTCAGGCACCACTATGCTGACTTGAAGAGGAGAAAGAGGGAGGTCTTGGATGAGTGGGTCCAAGAAGCAAGGCAGAGAGGTGATGTCCCAGCAGTGTGTAAGTAGTCATACCATTACTGTTTACTAAAGTCCAGCATGTGTATGTGATGGATAGGTATGCCTAAATATGTCTCTATTTCCTGTACAGCTGCAGCTGAGTGGGCTGTGAATCAGGAAGCCCATGCAAGTAGGCTGCAAAGGCTGCATCGCAAGGCTGGTGAGTAACAATCCTGCTTGTAGTAGTCATAACAAATAAATATAAAGTAGTAGAAAGTCATCTGGTAGTATAAAAACTGTTGTATGGGTTGTACTGAATAAACCA